>NC_134853.1:63131727-63209227 GCF_049852395.1 Peromyscus maniculatus bairdii | reverse complement strand
AGAGTAGGTCAGTTTGGGCTGTCTCTCCACCATTGACAGCAGTCTATTGTGGGGGTATCTTTGTGGATTTCTGTGGGCCTCTCTAGTACTTTGTTTCTTCCTTTTCTCATGTGGTCTTCATTTACCATGGTCTCCTATTCCTTGTTCTCCCTCTCTTTTCTTGATCCAGCTGGGATCTCCTGCTCCCACAGGCTCTCTTTCCCTCGACCCTCGCCCTTCATTGCTCCCACTCATGTCCAGGCTGTTCATGTAGATCTCATCCATTTCTCTGTGTCTTTCTTGGGGTCCTGTTTTCCAGGTAGCCTCCTTGGTGATATGAGTAGCAGTCCAGTCATCCTTGTTCCACATCTAGTATCCTCCTATGAGTGAGTATATACCATATTTGTCTTTCTGAGTCTGGGTTACCTCACTCAGAATGAATTTTTTCTAGATCCATCCACTTGCCTGCAAACCTCAAGATATCATTGTTTTTCTCTGCTGAGTAGTATTCTATTGTGTATATGTGCCACAATTTATTTATCCATTGTTCAGTTGAAGGGCATCTAGGTTGTTTTCAGGTTTTGGCTATTACAAACAATGCTGATATGAACATAGCCGAGCAAGTGCTCTTTGTGGTATGATTGAGCATTACTTTGGTATATGCCCGAGTGGTATAGCTGGATCTTGGGGGAGATTGATTCCCAATTTTCTAAGAAAGCGCCATATTGATTTCCAAAGTGGTTGTATAAGCTTGCATTCCCACCAGCAGTGGAGGAGAGTTCCCCTAGTTCCACAACCTCTCTAGCATAAAGTGTCTTCAGTGTTTTTGATCTTAGCCATTCTGACAGGTGTAAGGTGGTATATAAGGGAAATTTTAGCAAGAAGATTTCTATATGATAATATTTTGTCATATAGGCATTGACAGATCGACAACTGTTTTTAGACAGTTGAATATAAAACTTAAATGACTGAAAATATCAGGAAAGAATTAAAGAAGTTACTTCAGTACGCAAAAAATGGGACTTAGATACAACACACGAAGTTAAAAAGTTTTTAAGGTTTTAAGATTTGTATGGTCAAAATTCAATCTGTATGTAAATCAATAAACTTAAACTATTGATCTGTTTTTGGTAACATTAACAAGAAATGGATTAAAAATTAAAACATTTATCTTCTTTTCACATCTTCCCATCTCCTTTATTGTCTTACTTCTCCCTCAGATTTCTTTCCAGGTACAAGGCATGACATTCTTACCTCCCTATACCTGGCCACAATGAAAATGAAACCACTAATACACGTTCATGGTCTCTTAGATAGTCATCATAAAGGGATACACTAAATGCAATCCCCAATGACCCCACTCTGTTCAAAACGCCAGAAAAAAAGTGCACTCATTGACATATATACATAATAAATATTAAAAATAATTCATGTTTACAAAAAGAAACTCTAAAGGTTATATATGTTAATCATCTACATTATTTTGTGTAATATATATGTATATGTACATATATATGTGTATATATATACATAAGCATTATTTAATTTGTTTAATTATCTCAGTGGTTATTCACCTGTCATATCAGAATTCAAGGCCACATCCAAAAGAAGAGCTGAGGCTGAATTTGGAAATTAGCATTTCATGTTACTCAACAGACCCTCACTGCCCATGGTTTTAGTTACCACTGGCCTATGGCCATCCTGGTCATAATTACTTTACAGGAAATTCTAGAAGTTAAAAAAAATCAAGAACTTAATAAGTTGTATTGACAATTAGAGAACTAACCTCAGCCATTCTGGTCTGTCTCATCATTGATGTGACCATTCGTTTGTGTATCATGTCCATGCCATATATACCCCATAACTTCAGCAACTATCTCAGACATCACAGTGACTTCAGTGTAGTGCTTGTTCTCATATATTTATATCCCAAGGTGATATAGCTTCAGAGTAATTCTCTTTACCTCATTTTCTCAAATACACATTTTGTCATATAATTTTATCACATGAAAAGGTATGGTAAAATATTTTTGGGAGGAGAAGAAGACAAATTCAAATACTTTCAATGTAATATCAATTATTAATCTCTTACTCAAACTAGATAAGAATTTACTTTTTATCATTACTTGATATATACAAGAAAAATAATAATATAATGTAGTGTTTGTTAGTATCTAGGGTTACAGGCATCCATATAGTTTACTAGAAAAGAGCCTCCATGGGGTGACTCTTAAGCATTGACTCTTCCCCCCAAGACCCTCAGTTGATTATATAGAGCACATGTATATTGCCAAAGTACTAATTATCCTTGAAATATGTTCAATTAAGTGCCAAATACAACTTAGTTTTTGCATTATATTTTCAACCAACATCTAGGAATAATAGCATAGATAAGTTGATACATAAAGTTAGCCATCACAACAATTTGCTGTTTTCTTGTCTCTAAAGTCACGAGGTGTCTACCCTCTCATTACAATATTTTTCCTGGAATGTTCATCATTTTGATTTCATGAGCTGGAATAAATAAGAATGTTTTGTATTTCTGAAATTATTATGATTCTCATTAGTACTTTTGTCACTTAATTAAAAAAGAAACATAATTCTGCCACAAATTTAACTTCTTAAGATTCCTTGTAGATAGAAAATAGTAGCCTCTTGTGTGTGTAATTATTCACTATTTCTAACATTCATTTTCATGTGTCTTATACAATTTAAGAAAAATATCTACATTCAGCATTCATGCTGAAAGAGATTAACTATGTTTACAGGTGCATTCAATATTAAACAATATGCAACTTTCATTTTTTAAACTAATATAGTTCTTTTTGCTGTTTTTAATTTTCTTTTTTCTTTTTATTTTTTTTATCATCAGGTGATATTTATTCCTGTAAATATTGATGAAGAGTCATGAGCCAGGCTCTAATTCCAAAATGAGGATACTCTTTTTACCCCATGTTTCAGCCCCATTCACCAGATACAGTCTTCTCTCCTTCACCCTTGTGCACAGATGGTAAATGTCCTATCAGCTGCCATTGGGACAGTGGTCCAGAGATGCTGATTTGCAAAAGGGAAAGTTTGTCTTGACTTGCAGATTTGGGAGCCCAGTGCATGGTTGAGTATGTTGTTATTTTTTATCATTTTGAAAATTGTATGTATGAGCTCTGTATGTACAAAAATGTCCCATCTCTTTTCACTCCAATTTCTCTTTAATTCACCTCCACTCATTATAAATTGATGACCTAAACTTCATTTATTATTGTTGTTATACACACAAAACAAAACAAAACAAAACAACAAACAAACAAACAAAAACACCACAACCGATTCTCTCATGTGTATGCATGTTTAAAGCTGACTTTTTCGTATTGGATAACCAGTTAAGAGGTTTGTCCCTGGAGGAGACAGATTCTCCTTATATCTATAGTCATTAATTACTTGCAGTGCTTAATCTAGGATTAGGGTTTTGTGAGATTTTCTCTATCCACTTTGGCACATCAACTGACTATCTTGTTTAGGTCTTAATTAGGCAACCACATCGTGGAAAATTTTTAGGTACAGCTTGATTGTCAAACGTAGAATACAGCATTTAACAGCCCTTCCCTAGTCCTCTGTTGTTTACACTCTTCCTAGCTCGTGTGCGTGTGCGTGAGTGTGAGCGTGAGCGTGAGCGTGTGTGTGTGCGTGGGCGTGTGCATGAGCGTGCGCGTGCGTGTGCGTGTGTGTGTGTGTGTGTGACAGTTTCCTGAGGCTTAGGTGGAGGGTTTTGTTGTAGAAGTATCAACCGGAGCTGGAAGCTCCACTGTCAGTTCTCTCATTTTATTCCAGGCAAGTATTTCAAATAATTTCCATCTGTGGCAAAATGAAGATTCTTTGATGAAGGGTGAATGCTACACTTTCTGTGAGTATGTAAGTAGTTGGGGTGCAGGTAAGGTTGTTTGTGGGTGATAGACATTTCTCTTCTAGGTTATATGACCTCACCAGCAATGAGAAATTTACTATATTTTTCTGAAAATATCATGACTTCAATTTTATTTCATAGGTTAATAGGCTTTCACTGTATGTGTATCACATTTTCCTTATTGACTCATCAGTTGAAACATATTTAGGTTGTTTTCATCCTAGTTATGAGTAGCATGGCAGTGAACCTGGCTGAGCAAGTATTGAAGGAACAGTAGAGCAAGCTCATTGTGTTTATGAATTCAACATCTGTGCTTCTCATGGTTAGTCGTAAAATATGTTTTCTGCTGAAACTTTATTTTACTGATAATTAATTTTAAGATTTATTTGTTTATCTATGTTTACATGTAGGACTGCTTCTTTGAATGTATGTATATTCAAAATGTGCATGCCTGGTTCCTACAAAGGCCAGATGTGGGTATTGATTCCCTGGGACTGGAGTTACATAAGGTTGAGAACCACCATGCAAGTTTGCAGGAACAAAACCCAGGTCAGGCAAGAACAACAATTGCTCCGAGCTGCTTAACTGTCTCCACAGCTCCAAATCACCAAAGTTACTATCAAATAAAATAGTAAAATTTAATATACATGGGCAGTTTTCTATTAAATGTTTTGAATCATTGCATTTTTAAACATGAAAAGCTACTTTGTATTCTCTAATGAGAGTGTTCAAAGTGACCTTTTAGTAACAGACAGACAACACCTTTGCACTTTTTCCTCATTCCTAGGAGAATTACAGAACTGAATTATTGGGATGATTGAAGACCAAAGTTTCCCACATTAGGTCAAAGACTAAAGAAAGACATAGTGGAAAATGGATAAGTCAAAACTTGACTAATCTCATTCACCTGCTATGTCATTGGTTTGTTGTTGTTGTTGTTTTGCAATTTTATTTTCTGTTGTTTCTTTTTTTCTGACACAAAATCTTCCTATGAATCCCAGGTTGAGCCCAAACTTGTAACCTCCTGTCTTACTCTCCCAAAGTGGGAATTATAATTATGTACAGCCACACCTAGCTTCATTTGTAATGCTTATAAAGGTAATATTGTAATCCAGAGAGAAGAGAGATAATATTCACCATTCCTCAAAAGCATAGTACTTACAATTTTAATTGATTAAATACAATAAGTCATTTTAATATAATGACAGTTTCCCATAGATTATCCATAATCAAGAGATATGAAGGGGTGATTATTTTATATTCATTTCCAAAACTTATAAAATTTATTTCTTAAATTGTGTATCTTTTTATCAGTTTTAATCAGAAACAGTGCAGATTATGACAAATGTAATAGTTGCATTAATTACTTTGCCTTTGGAATCAAATAATTTAATTCATCAAATACTTCCAAACTGTCTATTACACTTCAAACATTCTACTGATTTACAAGGCTGCAATTTAAAATATCCTTGTTGCCACTGTAAGGCTTTGAAAATAGAATGATAATTGGGTGTGAAAAACAAATTTTAGCACTGCAAAATGAAATACATAGTTAAATTCTATAATATATATTATATTTGACACATGTTGAATAATTTCTATGCATTTCATTGGAGATATTTAAACTCATTTTGGTTAAAACTATAGCTAGAGAAAGCTGGTACGTATAAAAGTATCAAATATGTCATTTCACAATTGTTTTGAACTCATGGCTGAGAAGTAAAGCCAAATGAAGTAAGGATAAATAAAGTGTGATATCTTTTGCACCTTTTAAGTTGCCAAGCCCAAATTTTTTCTGTGGGAAACTTGCTATTGCAGAAAGCTGAATCATCCAAAATATTTAACTACTGTAAGCTAATCACTTAATATTCATCATATCCTCCTCTTATAGTAGTCTGAGCATCCAGCCTTTGTCCTTAACCTCCTTAAATTTTGTAGCTCTCTTCAATGCTTCAATGACATTACTGTGGTCTATTTGTGTACTAACAGCTGATCTTCAGATAACTTTTCATAAGACAAAGATTATAAATCAAATCCATTTCAGTGGTAATTATCAACTGGAGAATATCTCTGTATTAATATTAAAAATACCAACTTCAACACATATAGTAAAGTGCTTCACCTTTGTTTGTTTCTTATCAATAGTCTTTAATAATCTGCAATGCTAGAAATTGAGTGATCAGTCTTAATTTTATTGCATCCTTCACGTGTATTTGCTATTTTTCTTTTATATTATCTTATGAGCTAGATAGAAAATATCTACTTTTGAAACACAAGCTTCTATCTGCTCTAAAATTGATATGAATAAGTACACAAGTAGTGTGATTGAATGTTTATGTTTAATGTTTAGAGTGATTATGATTCTCAATATATCATTCTTGTTTAGACACGATTTTAAACATAACAGTATATCAACACTAACAAGTCAATAAATTTCATAAGATTATTTTTAAGTGTTCTTACATTTCTGGTACCTTAGAGACTGGGGATTCTTTGTGCAACAAAGCAAAGACTGTGTTTTCCTTCTGAAATACCCTTGTGAGAATTTTCAACAGATGGAGATGCTGGGGTTCAGTGATCTGTAGTTGGTGCAATTATTCAATCAACTATATTTCTGAATCTTCCCAAAATATTTATTGTTCTTGAGTATTGAGACCTTCAATCTGAAAAATTAAGCACCTGTTTTAACTAAAATTCAAAAAGAAAATGCATAGTATTATACTAAGGAAACAATACTTGGGAGATAGAATGAAATACAACTTGAATTTTACAGAATGTAACATTTATAAGGCTATACAATGAAACTTAAATATATACAGGAGTATTCTGACCTATTACTGTTGGGGAAAAATGAACTAGGTAAGAAATTATTTATCATTCATGAGTAATGGCTTCAGCAAATATTACTTACAACAAAAGAAAATATTGTGTGGAAAAAAGACTCAGGCTAAGATGTACAACAAAGAATATAAAATAATTCAGCAGTTGGTGTACATTTTAATATAATAGTATAATTATACAGTCTACTAAATGAAGACATATCACTGAAGAAGAATAACTTTTGATTAAATACATTGCTTAAATTCCAATTTGATAAAAAATTTACAAATGCAAATTTAAAATGTAGAATTTCAAGGAAAGAGTAAAATCTAGTATCAACCTATTGTATTACATGGAGTTACTACATACACACACATAAAGAAAAACTATATAATATTCAGAATTAGAAAACAAACTACAAGGTGAAGCAAAGTTCTCAAATTTCTTCCTTTCTTCCTTCCTTTCTTTTTCTTTCTTTCTTTCTTTTAGAAAGGAATTTTTTTATTTAGTCTCAGTGTTTTACAGGTCTCGGTCCTTGCATAGCTAATTTCACTGCTCCTAAGCAATAAGACAGGACTCATGATGAAAGAGTGTGGCCTGTAGCAGGAATCTTAAAAGTTCTTATAAAATCAAACCCGAGGCGAGTTATTGGGGTCCATGCTGTTAGATCAGAGAGACAGAACAAGCCACAGCTATCTCACCTTGCCGGATCATCAGCTGGTCTTGTCTCCTCAGACTGGAGGCCTCTGAGTCCTTATCCGGAATGGGTCTCAGCTGAATTACTGCTCAAAAGCCTGAATGCTTAACCAGTCAAAATCTTCTAGTTTCTGGTCCTCACACCTTATATATCTTTTTGCTTTCTACCACCACTCCCTGGGATTAAAGGCTGTCTTTCTGGGATTAAAGGCGTGTGTCACCATGCTTGGCTATTTCCAATGTGGCCTTGAACTCACAGAGATCCAGAGGGATTTCTATCTCTGGAATGCTAGGATTAAAGGTGTGAGTGCCACCATTTTCTAGCCTTTGTATCTAGTGGCTGTCTGTTCTCTGACCCCAGATAAATTTATTAGAGTACACAATATTTTGGGGAACACAATACCAACACAGTGGCCCATGAAAGCTGCTCATTTCATGGTAAATTTAAAGGCACAGTTATAGGATGGACCACATAACACGACAAACCCTTCAAAGGCAGACCTCAAGAGAACCACTTCCTCCAAAAAGGTCCCATCTCTTTTTTATTTATTTATTTGTTTGTTTTTTATTTTACAATACAATTTAGTTCTACATATCAGCCACGGATTCCCTTGTTCTCCCCCCTCCTGCCCCCTCCCTTCCCCCCCCCAGCTCACCCCCCATTCCCACCTCCTCCAGGGCAGAGCCTCCCCCAAGATCTGAGATCAACCTGGTAGACTCAGTCCAGGCAGGTCCAGTCCCCTCCTCCCAGGCCGAGCCAAGAGACCCTGCACAAGCCCCAGGTTTCAAACAGCCAACTCCTTCAATGAGCATAGGACCCGGTCCCACTGCCTGGATGCCTCCCAAACAGATCAAGCCAATCAACTGTCTTACCCATTCAGAGGGCCTGATCTAGTTGGGGGCCCCTCAGCCTTTGGTTCATAGTTCATGTGTTTCCATTCGTTTGGTTATTTGTCCCTGTGCTTTATCCAACCTTGACCTCAACAATTCTCACTTATATAAACCCTCCTCTTTCTAATTGGACTCCCAGAGCTCCACCCGGGGCCTAGACATGGATTTCTGCATCCAGATCCCTCAGTCATTGGATGATATTTAGTGATGTTGAGCAATTCCTTAAATGTCTTTCTGCCATTTGAGTTTCCTCTGTTGAGATATCTCTGTTTAGTTCTATAGCCCATTTCTTAATTGGACTGTTGGGCATTTTGATGTCTAATTTCTTGAGTTCCTTATGTATTCTGGATATCAGTCCTCTGTCAGATGTGGGGTTGGTGAAGATCTTTTCCCATTCTGTAGGCTGTTCCTTTGCCTTGTTGCCCGTATCCTTTGCTCTACAAAAGCTTCTCAGTTTCAAGAGGTCCCATTGATTAATTGTTTCTCTCAGTGTCTGTGCTACTGGTGTTATATTTAGGAAGTGATCTCCTAGGCCAATGCTTTCAAGACTAATTTCTACTTTCTCTTCTAGCAGGTTCAGAGTAGCTGGATTTATGTTGAGGTCCTTGATCCACTTGGACTTAAGTTTTGTGCACGGTGATAGATATGGATCTTTTTGCAGCCTTCTGCATGTTGATATCCAGTTATGCCAGCACCATTTGTTGAAGATGCTTTCTTTTTTCCATTGTACCCTTTTGGCTTCTTTGTCAAAAATTATATTCATAGGTGTGTGGATTAATGTCAGGTCCCAACTCTTAATACTCCAATCATCTACTAACTCATCAATGGATCAACCTATTGATGGAGCCAGCACATTCACAATTGACGAATTTATCAATAGCTCCACATGAGAAAGACTAATCATACAACACAGGTATCTTAGGGAGATAAACTTTATATCCAACAAATCTTCCAAAACAGGTGTCTTAGGAAGATAGACTTCATATCCAAAGTACAATAATATGTTTTTATTTGTTTGTGTAAGCTTAGGTTTTTGAGTAGGACCTTGTTGGGAATAACAGTATACCATCAACAATATGCAGAAACATTGGAGAAAAAAATGTGTGTCATTTCAACATGTGTCCCCAGCTTTCCAGTTATTTTCCATAAAGTAAACTTTCAAAAAGAAATTACTATGATTTCATTTGCAATATTTTTTTCTGATTGTTTCAAAATGCATTCATGCCATGCTTATACATAACCATATATATTTGAGTATAAGCCAAAATATGAAATAATTTTAAAAATAGGTTTTAGTTTTGACATTCCTAAATACATACGCTAATAGATATATATCTTCTTAAATATCTACTTATACTGTTTAATTTGTTTATTTGTTCAAACTTACATATTGAATTTTATAGATTTGGTAGATTTGTATACCTTCTAATTTTACAAAGAGAAGAATTCAACATCTTCCTAGTCATCTTCATCATCATTGTTTTTACAAATGCTAGAGCTCTTTCAGAGCCCCCTGATAGTGATATAAACATCTCATCTAAATTACATCTAATATATTTGAGATGTCAAACCCATGTATGACTTTATCTGTGGATACATTATCACTCTCATGATCATAATCATTCATGTTTTTAGGTAGTAAGTTTTAAGATGATTATTTTCTGAATTTTTACTTTCAGTGTGCATTCTTATACATATCACTTTTATATAATTATATGTATCTGTTTATATCACTTCTTAAATTTTCTGCTACAAATTTTCAAATGTACACAATATAGAGAAAATAGTACAGGAACACCTATACTCATATAACACAAATTCATCTTTATCAGTTAATATTAGTAAATTCAAAATGACATTATGACCCCTAAAATTCAATAATTTCTTGATAGCCTCTAATTCCTAGTTGTCTCATATTCCTATTTTTATAGCTGTTCTGTTAAAATTAACACTAAAATTTACATGTTGTGTTCAATTAGCACTTTCATTTCTGTACTGTAGTAGGTCTGCCTTTATATGTTGCTTGCTTTTGTTCCTTTTTCCTAACATTCTTTCTTTGTTTTGTATGTTTAATGTTTTATTATAGATTTTCTGGATGTTTTATTTCAGGAGACTTTTGTATTTAAGACTTTCTTTGACCAATATGTCCATTTTCTCTATCATATCTTTAATTCCTGAGATTCTTTGTTCTATCTCCTGCATTCTGTTGGTGAAACTTGCCTCTGTAGTTCCTGTTGAAATTCTTCAATTTTCCATTTCCAGAATTCCCTCAGTTTGGATTTCCTTTATTGATTATGTTTCTATTTTCATGTCTTGAACAGTTTTATTTATTTCCTTCCACTATTTGTGTTTGCTGGATTTCTTTAAGGGATTTCTTTCTTTCTTTCTTTATTTTTTTTTTTTGTTTAAGGACCTCTATTATATACATACAGGCTGTTGATGCTTTAGCTCTTTTGGAATAATCAGGGCCTGCTGCAGTAGGTTTGGTGGTTTTAGTGAAGAGGTTATTCTGACTATTGTTGGTTGAATTTTTAAATTGGTGTCTAGGCATCTGAAATTGGAAAGATTATTGTTCTGGATGCTGATATCTGGTTTTGTCTTTGTTGGGTGGATATTTTGTGCTCTAGGTAAGACTATGGTTTGGATAGTAGAAGCAAAAAGGGTATTGTAGATTTGCATTCAGCCTGTCTGCTTCCCTGACAGGAGTTATTCATGGATTGACAAGTAGTGTCTATTAGAGTTGGGGCCTGGGATAAAGCTACTAGTAGGGAGAGGGAGGTTAGGAGGGAGTAGTTTGTGGGATCTACAGGAATGCTGGCAGGATGATTTGGGGGGAAGAAAGGCTGTAGCAGGTGTTTTGTTGCAGAAGCAGGGATACTAGGGAATTAGATTTGGAGGAGCATAAGACGAGGTGAAGATCTGTAGTCAGTCTATCTACTGCCCTAGCAGGAGTGACCTGTGGGTTAGCAGAGAGTGCCTGTTGGACTTGGGAGCTGGAATAAAGCAATGAGTGTGGGAAAGAAGATTAGAAGGGACAGATCTGCGGGATCCACTAGAGATGTGGTGTAGGAGGCTGCCACAGATGTTCTGCTATAGAGCTGTGGAAGAGCCTGGGGATTGCATCTGGAGGAAAGAGGGAGATGTGAAGACCTGTTAGCCTAGTCACTTTTCTCTTCTAATAATTTTCTTAATACTTGGCTCAATTTAGCAATCTATCCTTATGACAAAAGGATGCATTCTCTACATGGCAGAATCCTTCAACTGGCTATGAGTAAACTGATGCTTGTGAGGAATAAGTATGAGAGAAAGATTATTAGTTCAATATAAGAATCAACAAAAGCCTGGAAGAGTCTCTGTCAATATTTTAGTGATATTCATCTTTCTATACATGTATAATATATAATTATATATATTTATATACGTTATATATATACATATATATATGTAATTACCACTGTAAAGATGTCTGTAACAATCAAAAGACAAATTTAGAGGTGAAAATAAATAAAATACAGATTGTATATATACTAAAAGCAAAATTAACAACATAATAATTAAGAAAAACTACATGGCAAATAGATATCTTAATCTAAGAAAAGAAAAATCAACAAATTGTGTTAATGTATCCAAGGTCATAGTAGAAGAAAAAAATCAGTTTAGTTAAATAATAATGGAAGAACAGTCCTTGAAGATTGCACAAAATGACTGAAGAAAAAATATATTAGAAAATGTTTGTACCATATTGATTTGATTATAACAGTCCTGAAGCAAATTTTTAATCCAGTAATAAAAGATCCAAATTTATTTCCTTTGCTTAACCGCAAGTCTAATTACATTATTAAGGGCCACTTGTAGCTGAAAACAGATGTCAGTAATATTTTTCTTATTTTTGTGAAATACTTCTTAAAATGTTGATAAGGATTGAATTAAAGCTGTAGAGTAACAATATTGATTCTTCCATCCTTTAACAAGACATACCAAACATAACAAACTTATTTGTTTGTTTGTTTGTTTGTTTATGCAGATTTTTCTTTTCATTCAGCAATGCCTAGTTTCCAATCAAAGATATTTTACTTTCATAGCCATGCTTGCTAAAAATGAAAATTAGCACAGATGTTACAGAAAAACACGAATTTGTCTCGGAAAACTAAAAGCTGATCTACCATAGTATATAACAATCCCACTTCAGGGTGTGTTTGCAAATGAACTGAAATTAGCATGTTGAAGAGCTATTTACACATCTGAGTTATCCAGAGTTGCCAACATGTGAACTTAGATTCACAAATATCCCTCAAGGGATGCACGGACTCAAAAGAAGGTGACTATATATATATATATAATGGAATTCTCTTAAAAGACTTGTATCTCTATTTGGAATTTAAAGGCATGGACCTCATTGAATCAGAGAGTAGATTGGGAGGGGTCATGGCAGTAGAATTTGGTGAAGTCTATGACCCAAGAAAGCAAAATACAAGTCAGAGAGGAGCAAGGAATTCAAGGGATTTATTATAAATTTTTTTCAACTATAATGATGTAATATATACTTGAAAGTTGCTAAAAAGTAGATTTTCAGTGCATTCAGCAGATTGAAATAAATGTGTTAGTTAAAATATGCCAATTTATCCATTTTAGTCAATTTGCAACATATTTGCAGCTATTCAATTCTTATTTATGAATTAAAATATTTCTTGGCAGTGAAACTTAATTCATAATACAGCTTTTAAGCTTCAATTGTAAAAAAAGTATTTTGCATAGATATTTTTGTTAAAACACCACAATGACTGAGACAGAGATTTAAACTTGATGAAATCTCTCCACATTCCCCAAGGAAAGAAACTATTTTTCTAGACTATACCTTTTAGAAGTGAGTGGATTCTCTTGCTGTTTGGTCACACATTTTCTACTAACATAAGGAAAGGCTTTTATTTCTAAGAAAAGTTACTGCCTATCAGACTGACTTTTATGGAAACAAGAACAGATTATGAATATGTCCTCCATTCAGGTACAATGTTGGCAGCTCAGGGATGTCATACTGTCTAACAATGAAAAGATAAGTCACAGAATAATCATTTTTAAGAATGCTGCCCATCAGACAGGAAATAAAGAGAATAGGATATAAACTGTAGAAACTGCCAATATGCTGGGATATCCTCACTTGAATATTTTAAATAAAAGAAAATTGTAAATTAGAAACAATAAAATTATATTTTTTTAAAGTGTAATATCTCTGATTAAATAAAACAAATTAATTTGAGGAATGGACACTCCAGTTCTGTAACTGAAATGGATCATATTTGGGTTATTTAAGGTAATATTTTGATGCATATATGGTTCATAATAGAATATAACTTGCATTAAATGGTTTTATGTTATTCATAAAATAAGCAAAACATTAATCACTTACTGGAATGATCACTTTTTCTAACTTTTTAAAAAATTTTCCTATTTTTAAAAAATTCCTAAATATAGGAGTTATGTAAGTTATATCGATGAATACATTTGCCCATATTTCAAGTGTTTCATGTACTTATCTTTGCTATATCTGGATATAATTACTGATATGAAAGAAATTCTAATTTTTGAAGATTTATTAAACTCACTATTTTGAAAATGTAAATTTATTATTATTTCACAGAGCTCTAATAAAAATATTACTGATTTCTGCAATGTTTCTGTCTTCCATTACCCAAATAAGCTCTTGACATGGGTATTAGGAATGTAACCTGATCTGCTGCAAGAGCACCAAGTACTCTTAGCTTTGGCCATCTCTCCAGGACTCACGAGGTCCCTTTAATGTTGGAAAAGCAAGCAGTATATATGAAGCATATAAAGATTAGGACATGATAGCAAAATCATTACTAGTATCTTACACTGTGATACTAAAAATGACTTCTAAAATAATTTTTTAATTTATGTATTATCCACATTTTCAAAAGGAGTGAGTATTAAATGTATATGAATTTCCAGACCAGTGACTCAATGTAATGAACATTTATTAGTAAAGATATTTGTACAAAAGGATATAATAAAAAAAAATTTTAAAAGGATATAATATAGAACACACTACTCCCAATTTCACCAAGATGATTAAAAATGTGTTGGAGAAGCAGGAAAGAGAGAGCAGGGAAAAGGTTCTTTTGTTTTATTTAGTTTTGTTTTTGTTTGTTGGCTGTTTGCTTTGGTTTGATGTTTTAAAAATATTTCGGGGGCACTGTATGGATGAAGGGACGATATGGGGGGCTGTGAGGTGAGTGGAATTTTGATGCATGATGTAAAATTCCCAAAGAATCAATAAAGAAATTATATAAAAACAAACAAAAAGAACTACCATCAAGGATAACACAAGAATAAAATGGCACTATACATGCAAATTTCTAACGTTTCAAGTAGAAAAACTAAGACTTTTAGACAGACCTTATAATGTTTATCTATTAATTTCTTACTCTTCTTTTACATATGAGAACATAGAAAGCAAAGATGTTGAAATATACAACATGTATACTATACATGAAAAACTGGTACAGTTCTTAAGCTATAACATAGATATTACATAATGTAATTCTTCTGCATATCAATCAATAACAATTCTGCTAATAATCCTAAAGTATACAAATTTACTAATTCTTTAATAAGTTGTATAAATACAATTGAATATTATTATAATGAATAAAATATTTTTGTAAGAGTTAGCCAGAAATATCACAAAATTCAGGATAATAGAAAATGATCAGACATCCCAGGGTGTATCTATTAAGATCATATTGATATCTCTGTCTCAAGGTAATATGTTCTGAAAGCAGTGCTGAGCATATAGCTGAAGAAGGCAGAGGACATGATGGAGGATTTAAGACTTGTAAATCTCACTTCATTTTCTTATTGCTGGCTGTATAGGCATGTTAAATTTGATAAAAATTTATTGTTTTACCTTCATATTGATATATTTTATTATCATATGCATTTTAAAGTAATACAATGTATCTAATGATTATAACATGTATTAACAAGATAACTATCCACCAAATCTGTTAAATTTGTTCGTGTTTTTAATTTTTATTTCATATGCATACTATAAAAGAAGGGCTCAAAATATACTCTTTTATACATGTTATTTGTTCTTATAGGATTGCTTTATTTTCTTCTTGCTTATATAGTTAACTAGAAGGAAAGATTGTCACATAATCTATTTCTGAAGTTAAACTTATCTCCTTAGTTTCTCAGCCTTTACCAGAGGAGCACAGGAGCAGAGGAGGAATTTCTGAAATATCCATTGGGAAATCACACATGTTGCACTTGCACATAGATACAAACCCAAAGCCAGTCTTAGGAAAAGTACTAGGCATGTTTCATAACAGTCTTGAAAGAACGTTACCCTGTATACTTTTAAAATACGTCAGTGAGTCATTAATTAAAACAAAATTAATATGTGTTTTGTTTTTTTTTTTGTTGGGGGGCGCTTTTTTTTTTCTTGGCTCTTCAAGTCAGGGTTTTTTAGTGTAGCATTGTGCCTTTCCTGGAACTCACTCTGTAGCCCATGCTGGCCTCAAACTCAGAGATCCTCCTGACTCTGCCTCCCGAGTGCTGGCATTAAAGGTGTGTGCCACGACTGCCCGGCTTACAGGGGAGGGAGGGGTTTAAACTAAAACAACTTTGAGATTTATTACAATGTTGGTATTATAGTAATCTTGTAAGAGGAAAATTGAAATCCCTGGGTGAAATATCACCTCTATGTGTAATTTTTATGTTCTTCCAAGAACATATAGACATGTTTTTTGTTCTATGGCTACAGGTTAAATGAAATAAGTTGTTCATTTAACAACTCTGCATAAAGACAGACATTGTTTCTTGAGTCCACACTACTGTCCACTGACCTATTAAAGTACCAGCATTGGCAAAGATCTTGTTTCTCAAGTAGATCATTTCTATAAGGTTAGGAGATTAAGATATATTTTCAGGCACCCATTACGCTATTCATTATTATTTGTTTTTATTTTTCTATGAAAAAAGAAGATAGATAACAAATGTATTTGTTAGAGATAATTGTAGTTTCATTTTTAATTTATCTCATAAGTGCAGAAGGAAATTTCCAGGAAACTCAGCTGAGAACTGAATTTCCAACCTGTCTCTATAGTTTTATTGTAATGTACTATAACCTTGGGGGTTAAAATTAGGCAAGCATTTAATATGTATATATATATATATATATACATACATACATACATATACATTTGTATACATGCATTGGTGAAATAACAAAATATATTCTAAGGATAAGTTGATATTATTTCCTGGAAGAAAATAAAAGCTGAGTCACTAATTTGTAGCATAATGTAAACCAAGAAATAAAAAGAAAATTATCTTGACTCTCATTGTTCATAATAAAGCTCTTATATTTATATTTTATAATCTAAGGCAATTTAATTTTTTTTATTTCAAAAATCTCTTTTTATGCTGCAGCCCCACTGCAACCTGGTTCAGGTCCTGAGACCCTGAGGTATATCTGCTCGAAGAAATGAATTGTCTGACCACCAGATGAGTTTCACACAAGTGGCTGCTCTGAATATCTTAAGCTGTCTTTATCTATACTTCAAAAACAAACTTGTTTTTTTTCATACTAACAAACATGTTCTTCCCACTCTCCAATGTCAACCCCCAGCAAAAACAAATATGTCAAATATATTTTTCCCCAACTTTGCATCAAAACATCTTTTAAGTCAAAACTAACACTTATCATTTGGTTAGTTTGGCCAAATATCGAGGCAGGTACATTCTGTCTTTACAAAATTAAAAGGTGATTGACATAGGCACACAGTTTCAAGGACAGCAATAGCATTCAAAAATCATTATGTAAAGCATCTTTACAGAAATAGGGGTGAGTTAACTCTGATACTGTCAGCACTGAATCAGGACATCTCTGAGGGTCTGGAGTGACAACTGGTATCCCCAGAAAACCCAAGAAGCATCACTCCCAAAGAAATTTAGGGAAATATTTGAGAAGAACGGAATTTTCCGAGAATGATCACATCTGTCCCATGTGTGACTGACAAAGTGATACTAAAAACCACCAGGAGAATCATCAGTGTTTTGAGAGAGAGGAGAACATGCAGGCTGTGTTCCCAGCAGTAGTCTAGGTCCACTGGTCCTTGCAGAGTGAGACTATCCACATGGGCTTTGCCTACTCTGGAGACCCATTGTACAAGCACTCCTGTACCAGACAGAGACTAGGCTGCACAGCTCCCAATGTTTTCAGTATATTATTCTTTACTAAGTTTGTACACAGTTGACTATATTTTCTTTTTCTATTCGAAAAATTATGTTACATGGATTTCTGTTTGATACAGAGAATGCCTGTAGGCTCTAAATGATTTGTTAAGTGCTCCAAGCTTACTTTGAGTACTTGCAGCTTTGCAAATCCAGAATTTAGTGTTTTAGCATAGTCCTACGAAAATTTTGCCTTTATAATACACACTAAAATGTTTTTATTAAGTTTTTAAACTCAATATTTGATTCATCCAATCAACTCATGTTTGGGTATTTCAGAATTGCCCCTAATTAAGTAATCTTGAAATATTGCATTATTCATTTATATTGTTTATATTTCACTGGGAGAAAAATATCTTGGGAAACTTACCTGCAATGTTCAATTAAAATGTAAAGTAACTTTAAATTGCTAGTACCAGAGTTTACTATTTTGCAATTCATTTCAAATTTTAAAATAAAAGTGGGAAGTGTATTTGCAAGCACTTTGCTAATGGCCTACTCTGGCAGTCTAAAATCCTTGCTGCACCATTAATCTCACTTGACTCTACAGTTTCTCTGTTAGTGGAAATTATAAGTGTTTTTCCAAACTCCAAACTCCTTCAGTTTTTTTTTTTTATGTGAAGAGAAGGGACATTATAAATGAACATTTTCCTTTCTTCATGCAGCTTTGACCATTATGAGTGGTCCTGAATTTGAATAAATACTTCCTTTTCTCTAACATTTTCAAATATTTACATAAACACATGTAATACAATTAGTATTAAATATTTAGAACATGCTGCATGCAAATTGCTTAGTAAAGTATCCCGAAAACAATGCTGGGTTGAATCATTTTGGAGATCTTGAGTTTACAATAGTGACAAACATTTAGGGGACACACAAATATTTCGAGATGTTTTTCCTACTTTTAATATTCTTTGACCAAAAAGACTGGGAAATAGAATGGTTAAAGTACAAGTAATTAGGACTTAAGAATGGCATTGACTCTGAGGCCAGCCCGGTCTACAGAGCAATTCAGTATAGGCACCAAAGCAACTTAGAAAAGCCCTGTCTCAAAAAACAAAAAACAAAAAACAAAAAAAGACATAATTAAACCTCTGATGGGAAAAGACTGTTGAAAGTACTAGGAAAGGGGGTTAAATAAGCCACAAGCAGAATACAGGAGATCAAGTGATCAAATGGCTTTGGACAGGACACAGGGAGTTGGTCTGTGTTCCATGTAAAGTTGCTGCCCCCACTAGTGGAAAAGCAAGATCATGCCTGTAATCATAAATGCCTTCAAGTAACTGCATCTGTATTTCTCATATACCACTTATGAGAGAACCTACATGAGACTGTCTTAGACATAATATATATCCTGAAGGTTTTTGATATGTCTAGGAATGCTACACATGAAGAGAAACAGGTGTGATTTAGTGATGAGGGCTTCGCCACTGTAACTGGTACAGAATGCACAAAGTCTTCCACGGGTATGTTTTCACACTGGGTATGTTTAAGATTTAAGTTCTCATTCTATGAGTAGTAACTGCTCGTAAAGAAAAAGGAAAACAGAAACAATAAAACACATATGAAAACCTTACACAAATCTATCAGCATTCACCGTGAGCCTCAGTGATCCAAATACATCAATTAAAAGACAGAGACTTTCAAAGTGCACCAAAAAGCACAGCTCCAACTGCACTGTCACTTTACATATGGTGAAGGAAATGGAGAAAAGAATATGGTAACATACTAAGAAATCAAGAATGACTCTATTAGTGACAAACAGGAAAGATATGAAGACCAGGATTAAATCAGGGCATGAGATAATTATATGTGTGTCAGTTATCCAAACAAACACAGTTATAGAGCTTTGAGATGCATGAGACCAAAGGTTGATCTGGATGGAAGGAGAAACAGGTGAGTCCATTATTACACTTGCAGATTTAAATATCCCTCTGTCAAAATAGACACAGCCACCAGCCGAAATTCAGGAAGAACAGAGTTCAGCTTATCAGCATCTACCAAATAATATAAGCAATATCTCTAGATACTGATGCAGCAGCTGCAGAGCACACATTCTTCTGCAGTTTACATAGAGTACTGATTTAAAAAGCTCTAGTTTGTAAAGCAGTGCTTCACAGACTTAAACTACTTGAACTTTAGAAGACTGTCCTCAGAACTGAATTTCTAAATCAATAACAGAAAGATAACTGTAAATCACAAAATTTATTCAGACCAATCAACACAATTTTTAATAACACAGAAGCCATGAGAGAGAATTTCAAGTTTTTTGAACTAAATGAAAATGAAACACCATTTCTTTGAATTGTGAGGATACAGTAAAAGTTGTGCTTGCTATTCCTTCTTCCGGAGCTCAAAAGCGCTGTAAGCATCCGTTTATGTCTCCACTTTCAAGTCCTTACTATAAACTCAGCCATTTAAGACAACTTTACCTTCTCAACAATTGCTGCTTTTTATTTAAAAGTTTGTATGTCTGTCCTGATTTAAAATACATGCTTTTAAAATGTACTTTCACTTTTTTAACTATCTGGATTTTTTTATACTCAGACTGTGTTTCTTGGATGCAGTTGATATTAGAATGCTGATGTATTCATCCATTTAAAGTTAAATTTCCCAGAGCATAGTTTCAAATATGAGGCTAGCATTCATTCAGTTCTTTGAATTTTGATATATTATATAGTTATGAAACAATATCACTAGCATAACAAACCTTTCTGTTCTCTTAAAACACACCTAAACATTTTTACTTAAATATCTCCTTCCATCCCCAGGCCCAGGCAGTCACTGTTCCAATTTCTGCCTCTACTTCTCAAGTTTCTAGAATTCCGTGTAACTGAATCTTAGAGAAATGCTCTTTGTATTTGGTTTCTGTGGCTTCCCACAGTGCTCTCATTATATGTCATTGTTTCTTATATCATTAAATGATGCAGTTTTAAATTAGCATATTTCATGATCTGGTGAGTTTTTCCTGCCTCCTGTGTGTTGTAAGAACCTTATGACAGTGTGGTTCCATTTTATGTTGTCTGCTGCTCACCCTGTCACCTGTCATAAGTGTTAAGGATGAAATGTATGTTACTTGTCCATGTGTAATACACAGCACAATGCTTGATTACACTTTATTTAAATATATAGATATGTATACTGGTTGATTTAAAATATAATTAACAGACATAAGCTATTCTATTGACGAGTAGAAGCAAGTTTTCATGTAATTATTTTCAGCTGAAGAACTCCTTAAGGGGGCAGAGTTCTATTCATCTTTAAGCATCACACTCATGAGACTGAAGCAGGAGGTTTGCACAAGGAGGCCAAGGCCAGCCTTACCTGCATAGTGAGACCCTTCTCTATAAAAAAAAATCCTAATAGTGAGGTTCTAAAGCAAAATAAAATAAAATATATAATTTTCATTTGTCTGGCAAAGTTCTCATTTCATTTTATTTTTCAAAAATATTTCATTAAATGTAAAATTATGGAATAACTCTCTCTAAATCTTTCATAATGCTTAATTAGCATCTGCTTTAGAAAAATATAGACAAACATTATATTTTCTTTTGATCTAATGTATTTTTTCTAGGATGATTTTCAAGTTTAATGTTTATCACTATTTTAAAATAACATTTTTGTGTTTATTGATGTGATTTTATGTGTATTTCTTAAAACCAGCATAAACTTTTTTTTCATTTTTTAAATTTATTCATTAAATTTAATTTTACATATCAGCCACGGATTCCCTTGTTCTCCCCCCTCCCACCCTCACCCCCGCCTTCCCCCCAGCTCACCCTCCATTCCCATCTCCTCCAGGGCAAAGACACCCCTGAGGATTGAGTTCAACCTGGTAGATTCAGTCCAGGCAGGTCCAGTCCCCTCCTCCCAGGCTGAGCCAAGTGACCCTGTATAAGCCCCAGGTTCCAAACTGCCAGTTCATGCACTGAGGACAGGACCCAGTCCCACTCTGGATGCCTCCCAAGCTAATCAACTGTCTTATTTATCCGGAGGGCCTGATCCAGTTGGGGGGGGCTCCTCAGCTATTGGTTCATAGTTCATGTGTTTCCTGGTTAACCTTTTATTTAATATGCGTTTTCATTATTTTTCAAATATTTTAATATCACATTTGGCATTGCTATTGGTATGAAATTAGTTTGTTTTTCTCTCCATCTAGAGTATTTAGCCTTGTTGGAGAAGACAGGTCAATTATTGCCTCCTCAGTGACTTGTTTTCTTCCTCTGTGAGGAAGAGAGCTAAGCCATTTATTTACTCTGGCGTGGTTTCGTCTTGTGGCCAAAACCTTAAGTCTCCTGGGGTCTCAGTAAACTCATCCCTACTGTGGAACTGTGCCTCCTTTCTGAGTACTGGAATCTATCAGTCTCTTGTACTTTGTGATTTTTAGAAAATGTGTAGAAGTAGAGGTTTTTAGAAGCATGCCTTTGCCTGGCTTGGTGTGGTAAAATCCTTTCTGTGATGAATGTGGGCTCGCTTCATCAAAACACTCACAGGAACACCATGTCGAATCTTACGTGGCATTTCCCCCAGTATTTTGCAAGTAAAATTTTGTCTATTTCAGCCTCTCCCAAATTTCAGTATCTTACTCCTGAAACTTTCAGGCCTTCCTGGATTTATATTTCCTGTGTTAGGGTCTAGTAAGAATAGTAAGGAAATACAGTCCGGGCCTGTTGGCTTTGAGGACACAGCACTAAGAATTATGCTCCTAACTCAAAATCAAAAGGTTTGTTAAACACGTCTCATGTCTTTTTTTTTTTTTTGGCAAAGTTCTAGTTACTCATTTTATGAGGGTAAGTCTGGAATCAGACACTATAATATACCAAAGTTTTCTACAAATGTGGGTTCTAAGATTTTGTTTATTTTGCATGTAGACTTTGGTTATGTGCTTTTCCTTGAAAGTTTTAGAATGTTTAAGAATTCACACGACCTGTTTAACATACCCTGTTTCTGAAAGGTTAGGCACTTTCATCTTTCTCCTTAAACCCAGCAGCTATATGTACACACATTCCTGTTTCTTGACGTCTTCTATGTGAGGATGAGACACAAGACACTGAAATGATGATAAATTCATTGAAAACACTGCTCAGCACTGAAAGAAAATGTTCAATGCTATTAATAAAATATACTTGTATTTGTTGTGGTATCAAATACAAATTGATAGATATAAATAACAAATCATAAATTGACGTGTGTTGTACTGAAAAGATTGTGGGCATATAATACTTAGATAAAGCTTTTACTAGGTGATAATTTTTGGTAGAGATGATGAGAAAATACATTTCAAATGGGAGGATTTTATTTCTCTCTATTTTTAAAATATTTGTATTTGTTGAAATTCCCTCTTCCATGATAAACTAGTTTTTTGTTTTTATTTTCAGTGTTGTTACTACATGTAAGAACAATATTTTGGAGACCGACCCCCAGCTCCCAGCCTGCCCCTGACGACTTCCCTTCTGGACCAGAGGTGAGTGCCTGGGTCCAGCCAGGACCCCATCCCTGGCCACCAGCCACTCCTGAGAGGCCTGCCCAACTTGGCACCAGGTTCTGACCACCGGGCAGCTCCCCTTCTAGCCCCACCGGGAGGGATCCCCATTTCCAAGCCCCCGGCAGCCCCTGCAGTCTCCGCGCCCTGCCCCCACGCCCATCTGCCCAAGACCCCACCCACTTCCTGAGACTTAGAGACCGACCCCCAGCTCCCAGCCTGCCCCCGACAACTTCCCTTCTGGACCAGAGGTGAGTGCCTGGGTCCAGCCCGGACCCCATCCCTGGCCACCACCCACCCCGGGAGGACCTGCCCAGCTTGGCGCCGGGTTCTGGCCACCGGGCAGCTCCCCTTCTAGCCCCACCGGGAGGGATCCCCATTTCCAAGCCCCCGGCAGCCCCTGCAGTCTCTGCGCCCTGCCCCCACGCCCATCTGCCCAAGACCCCACCCACTTCCTGAGACTTAGAGACCGGCCCCCAGCTCCCAGCCTGTCCCCGACTGCCATTCTGGACCAGAGCTTGCCCCTGACTTCCCTTCTGGACCAAAGAGTTGGACAAGAGAACTCCCTTTTGGACAAGAGAGAGAGTCTTCCTGAGTCTGTCAGATCTTTGTGAAACAAGTCCACTGATAAGACCAAGAAGGAATCACAAGGAGATGGGCAGACGTCAAAGCAGAAGTACATACAGCAAAATAAAGAGCAATACAGCATCACCAGAACCTAGCTCGCCTCCAACATCTAGACCTGAACACCAAAAATTGGAAGAAGCAGAAGAAAGTAGCCTTATGAGTAACTTCATGAAGAAGGTAGAGGCTTGTGTAGAGGAAAAGACAAGAAGATTGGAAGAACGCTGTAAACAACTAGAGGAAAGGGCAAACAAATTAGAAGAAAACAATAAAGCCCTCCAAGAAAACAATAAAGTCCTGGAAGAAAACATTAAAATCCTGGAAGAAAACAATAAAGCACTGAAAGAAAATCATGAAAAAGCAATGAAACAAACAAAGGAAACAGTCCAAGATCTGAAAAGGGAAATTGAAAAAATGAAAAAGACACAAACAGAGGGAATGCTGGAAATAGAAAACCTGAGTAAAAGATCAGGAACTTCGGATGCAAGTATAACCAACAGAATGCAAGAGATGGAAGAGAGGATTTCTGGCATTGAAGATACAGTAGAAGAAATAGTTCCATCAGTCGAAGGAAACACTAAAGCCAACAAAGTCATGAACCAAAATGTCCAAGAAATCTGGGACACCATAAAAAGACCAAACTTACGAATTATAGGGATAGAAGAAGGTGAAGAATACCAACTCAAAGGCACAGAAAATATATTCAACAAAATTATAGAAGAAAACTTTCCCAACTTAAAGAAGGAAATGCCTATGAAGATACAAGAAGCCTATAGAACACCAAACAGACTAGACCCCCAAAAAAAGTCCCCTCGACACATAATAATTAAACAACTAAATGTACAGAATAAAGAAAGAATATTAAGAGCAGCCAAGGAAAAAGGCCAAGTGACCTATAAAGGTAAGCCCATCAGAATAACACCCGATTTCTCAATGGAGACTTTGAAAGCCAGAAGGACCTGGACAGATGTAATGCAGACACTAAGAGACCATGGATGTCAGCCCAGACTAATATACCCAGCAAAACTTTCAATCATCATAGACGGAAGGAACAAGACATTCGAAGACAAAGCCAGATTTAAACAATACCTATCCACAAACCCAGCCCTACAGAAAGCACTAGAAGGAAAATTCCAACCGAGGGAAGTCAGATACACACTTGAAAACACAGGCAATAGATAAAGCCACAACAGTAAACCCCAAAGAAGAGAAGTACACACACACTACCACCAAAAATAACAGAGATGAAGAATCACTGGTCATTAATATCCCTTAATATCAACGGACTTAATTCACCTATAAAAAGACATAGACTTACAGAATGGATACGAAAGCAGGACCCATCCTTCTGCTGCATACAAGAAACACATCTCAAATTCAAAGATAGACACTACCTAAGAATAAAAGGCTGGGAAAAGACTTTTCAATCAAATGGTCTTAAGAAACAAGCAGGGGTAGCCATCCTGATATCCAACAAAATAGACTTCAAACTAAAATCAATCAAAAGAGATCAAGAAGGACATTACATCCTCGTCACAGGAAAGATCGACCAAGATGAAGTTTCAATTCTGAACATATATGCCCCAAACATAAGGGCACCCACATATGTAAAAGAAACATTACTAAAGCTTAAACCACATATAAAACCCCACACATTAATAGTGGGAGATCTAAACACCCCACTTTCACCACTGGACAGATCTCCCAAATCGAAACTTAACAGAGAAATAAAGGACTTAACCAATGTCATGACCCAATTGGACCTAATAGATATCTACAGAACATTCCATCCTAACAAGAAAGAATATACTTTCTTCTCAGCACCCCATGGAACTTTCTCTAAAATCGACCACATACTTGGCCACAAAGCAAATCTCAACAGATACAAAACAATCAGAATAACCTCCTGTGTTCTATCAGATCACCATGGTTTAAAGCTAGATTTCAACAACAACAAAAACTACAGAAAACCTACAACCTCATGGAAACTGAATAATGCTCAACTGAATCACCAATGGGTTAAGGAAGAAATAAAGAAAGAAATTAAAGACTTCCTAGAGATCAATGAAAATGAAGACACCACATACCCAAACTTATGGGACACTATGAAAGCAGTGCTAAGAGGGAAATTCATAGCACTAAATGCCCACATAAAGAAGTTGGAGAAATCGCACACTAGTGAATTAACAGCACATCTGAAAGCTCTAGAACAAGAAGAAGCAAAGTCTCCCAGGAAGAATAGACGCCAGGAAATTATCAAAGTGAGAGGTGAAATTAATAAATTAGAAACTAAGATAATAATACAAAAAATTAATGAAACAAAGAGTTGGTTCTTTGAGAAAATCAACAAGATAGACAAGCCCTTATCCAAACTAACCAAAAGACAGAGAGAGAGAATCCAAATCAACAAAATCAGAAATGAAAAGGGGGACATAACAACAGACATTGAGGAAATCCAGAGAATTATAAGGTCATATTTCAAAAACCTCTACTCCACAAAACTGGAAAACCTAAAAGAAATGGACATTTTTCTGGATAGATACCACATACCTAAGTTTAATCAAGACCAGATAAACTATTTAAATAGTCCAATAACCCCTAAGGAAATAGAAACAGTCATTAAAGGTCTCCCAACCAAAAAAAGCCCAGGACCAGATGGTTTCAGCGCAGAATTCTACCAGATCTTCAAAGAAGAGTTAATACCAATACTCTCTAAATTGTTCCACATAATAGAAACAGAAGGAACATTACCAAACTCCTTCTACGAGGCTACAATTACCCTGATTCCTAAACCAAACAAGGATGCAACAAAGAAAGAGAACTACAGACCGATCTCCCTCATGAACATTGATGCAAAAATACTCAATAAAATACTGGCAAACAGACTCCAAGAACACATCAGAACAATTATCCACCATGATCAAGTAGGCTTCATCCCAGGGATGCAAGGGTGGTTCAACATACGAAAGTCCATCAATGTAATACACCATATAAACAAACTCAAAGAAAAAAACCACATGATCATCTCACTAGATGCAGAAAAGGCATTTGACAAAATCCAACACCCCTTCATGATAAAAGTCTTGGAGCGATCAGGAATACAGGGAACATACCTAAACATAATAAAGGCAATATATAGCAAACCAACAGCCAACATCAAATTAAATGGAGAGAAACTCAAAGCAATTCCACTAAAATCAGGAACAAGACAAGGCTGTCCACTCTCCCCATACTTATTCAATATAGTACTTGAAGTTCTAGCCAGAGCAATAAGACAACATAAGGAGATTAAGGGGATTCAAATTGGAAAGGAAGAAGTCAAGCTTTCCCTATTTGCAGACGACATGATAGTATACTTGAGTGACCCCAAAGATTCCACCCAGGAATTGATAAAGCTTATAAACACCTTCAGCAACATAGCAGGATACAAAATCAACTCAAAAAAATCAGTAGCCCTCCTATATACAATGGACAAAGAAGCTGAGAAGGCAATTAGAGATACATCACCCTTTACAATAGCCAAAAATGACATAAAATACCTTGGGGTAACACTAACCAAGCAAGTGAAGGACCTATATGACAAGAACTTCAAGTCCCTGAAAAAAGAAATTGAAGAAGATCTCAGAAAATGGAAAGATCTTCCATGCTCATGGATAGGCAGGGTTAACATAGTAAAAATGGCAATCTTACCAAAAGCAATTTACAGATTCAATGCAATCCCCATCAAAATACCAACACAATTCTTCACAGATCTGGAAAGAACAATACTCAACTTCATATGGAAAAACAAAAAACCCAGGATAGCTAAAAGAAACCTGTACAATAAAACAACTTCTGGAGGCATCACAATCCCCGACTTCAAGCTCTACTATAGAGCTACAGTAATAAAAACAGCCTGGTATTGGCATAAAAACCGACATGTGGACCAATGGAATCGAATTGAAGACCCTGACATTAACCCACACACCTATGGACATATAATTTTTGACAAAGAAGCCAAAAGTGTACAATGGAAAAAAGAAAGCATCTTCAACAAATGGTGCTGGCATAACTGGATATCAGCGTGTAGAAGGCTGCAAATAGATCCATATCTGTCACCGTGCACAAAACTTAAGTCCAAGTGGATCAAAGACCTCAACATAAATCCAGCTACTCTGAACCTGCTAGAAGAAAAAGTAGGAAATAGTCTTGAACGCCTTGGCATAGGAGATCACTTCCTAAATATAACACCAGTAGCGCAGACACTGAGACAAACAATCAATCAATGGGACCTCTTGAAACTGAGAAGCTTTTGTAGAGCAAAGGATACGGTCAACAAGGCAAAGCGACAGCCTACAGAATGGGAAAAGATCTTCACCAACCCCACATCTGACAGAGGACTGATATCCAGAATATATAAGGAACTCAAGAAATTAGACATCAAAAGGACCAACAGTCCAATTGAGAAATGGGCTTTAGAACTAAACAGAGAATTCTCAACAGAGGAATCCCAAATGGCTGAAAGACATTTAAGGAATTGCTCAACTTCCCTAATCATCAGGGAAATGCAAATCAAGACAACTCTGAGATACCACCTTACGCCTGTCAGAGTGGCTAAGATCAAAAACACTGAAGACACTTTATGCTGGAGAGGATGTGGAACTAGGGGAACTCTCCTCCACTGCTGGTGGGAATGCAAGCTTGTACAACCACTTTGGAAATCAATATGGCGCTTTCTTAGAAAATTGGGAATCAATCTCCCCAAAGATCCAGCTATACCACTCCTGGGCATATACCCAAGAAATGCTCAATCATACCACAAGAGCACTTGCTCAGCTATGTTCATATCAGCATTGTTTGTAATAGCCAAAACCTGGAAACAACCTAGATGCCCTTCAACTGAAGAATGGATAAATAAATTGTGGCACATATACACAATGGAATACTACTCAGCAGAGAAAAACAACGACATCACACGGTTTGCAGGCAAATGGATGGATCTAGAAAAAATCATCCTGAGTGAGGTAACCCAGACTCAGAAAGACAAATATGGTATGTACTCACTCATAGGAAGATGCTAGATGTGGAACAAGGATGACTAGACTGCTACTCACATCACCAGTGAGGCTACCTGGAAAACGGGACCCCAAAAAAAGACACGGAGAAATGGACAAGATCTACATGAATAGCCTGGTCATGAGTGGGAACAATGAAGGGCGACAGTCGAGGGAAAGAGTGGGAGATCCTAGCTGGATCAAGAAAAGAGAGGGAGAACAAGGAATAGGAGACCATGGTAAATGAAGACCACATGAGAAGGTGAGAAGGGGAGGAAGCAGAGAGCTAGGGAGGCCCACGGAGATCCACAAAGATACCCCCTCAAAAGACTGCTGGCAATGGTCGCGAGACGGCAGGAACTGACCTACTCTGGTGATGGGATGGCCAGACACCCAAATAGTGGTGCCATAAACCCCATCCAAGGACTGAGGAATCTGAAGGCAGACATCCACGGCTGGGCCCCTGGTGGAGCACTGGGAGTCTAATTAGTGAGTAAGAAGAGGATTTATATGAGCGAGAATTGTTGAAGCCAAGGTTGGATAAAGCACCGGGACAAATAACCAAATGAATGGAAGCACAGGATCTATGAACCAAAGGCTGAGGGGCCCCCAACTGGATCAGGCCACCTGAACGGGTGAGACAGTCAGTTGGCTTGATCTGTTTGGGAGGCAGCTGTGCATTGGTGCCAGGTCCTGGACTCGTTGCATGAGTTGGCTGTTTGAATCCTGGGACTTATGCAGGGACACTTGGCTCGGTCTGGGAGGGGGGAATGGTCCTGCCTGGACTGAGTCTACCAGGTCAACCCCGGTCCTCGGGGGGAGACCTTGATCTGGAGGAGGTGGGAATGGGGGGTGGGCTGGGGGGAGGGGTGGGCGAGAGGGGGAGAACAGGGGATTCTGTGGCTATTATGTTGAACTGAATGGTGTTGTAAAATAATAATAATAATAATAATAATAATAATAATAATAATAATAATAATAAAAAAACCAAAAAAAAAAAAAAAAGATTTCCATGGCCTTGACCATCATCCAAATGTATTAACCGAAATAATTGGCAAGTCATGTCTAAAATAACTACTATTCTTTGTCAAGGTTACTCTAACCCTCATCTAACTTTCATGTGTCTTAGTGGGCTTTGCCTTGAAAAAAAATCTATGTATCCCTGAACTTGGGCACCAAGGGACTTTTCAGAGGCTCCAGCCTGCTCTTTGTCTGGCCTTTAATAAAAAGGACATACAAGTTTTAATTGAAAAAAAAAAAAAAAAAAAAAAAAAAAAAAAAAAAGAACAATATTTTATATAATATTCTATACTTATCTAGTGTAATTATCAAGTGTCTATATCATTGGTATGTATTCTAGAGAAGATTTTATTAAACAAAGTCACAAGGATTATACGTAAATAATAATCTTAGGTAAATAACATTAGAGACACTAAACTTTTAGGCTGAACTTAAAGATAACTGAAAACTGAGATCCTATTATTTGCTTATATCTTCACTGAGAAATGAAGAAAAACAGCGACTGTGTTTAACATTAGGAACACTTCAGTTTAAACTTAAATTGCACACACTGTTATCAATAGAAATGTAGCTGTTTAAGTTCTGAGTTATAGCTTTACATGCAGTCTCCATTTTTATGGTGCAGTGTGGATGTCCATGGTCTGTGCAATCTTTGGAAGCCACGTGGAACTTCACTATCTGAGCTGCCACTGGCTGTTATGGGCAAGGAACCTTCTGTTGCAGTGGTATTACTGACACCTGACTCATAATTGAGATTGAGAGACATTGAAGGCTTCTTCAACAACCTTCCTGGACTCCCCACCCCCCACAAAACTGTCTAGACAGGAAGCCATTGAAGAGAATTCTTAAAAATTGTAAAAGTGATGATGGAGTATAGCTCTTCATAATTGGTGGCTTCTGGTGAGGGTGGGGGGAAGGATTCAATCATCTTTAAGGGGCTCATCACTAGGAGTTAGACCATGCTGCAATGGGTAACACAAATTGTAGTTGATGTACTTTTACTTTGGTGAGGGAGGAACAAGGATGGGACGGTAGATCTGTGATGAATGGGAAGTGAGTATGATCAGTGTGCATTGTATGAAATTCCCAAATAATGAATAAATATATTATGTTGAAAAAAAGAAATTAGGCATGCCTTAGATGCTTAGTTTGAGTAGCTATAAACCAACCCTGACTCATGCAGGCATTATTGACTTTACTAATCTCAGATTTTAAGTTGCACTCATTAAAAAGCCAATCGACAAAAGAAAATCTGACCAAATCTGAAGGTAATGAGTTTTCAAGTTCATGAAGAACCAACATGACAAATCTTTACTTTTGATGTCACATTTTATAGGAACCTAAGGAAATGTGTAGCAAGGAAACAATGCTATCTGTGGTGAAATATGCTTGTTTTGAGTGTAGAAATTTGAAAGGATTACCTAACTCTCATTTTTTGAGTATAAAATGTACTTATTTTACTTTATAGTGTTTTTCTGACAAAAGTTAGTAGCATTCAGCTACTACCTCTTTCAGTACATTTAATTCCATTTCTATATAAGAGCTCATACTGTAAGAAGTATTTTAATTTGAACATAGTCCATACCATGTGGCAATAGGACTCAGCTACTGCAGAGAGGTAAGATTGGCCATAGTACTTTAAACTGTTTCTGAGGACTCATTTAAAAAGAAACTTTGTTCATTTTAAGAAGCATCTGAAAGCAATGAAAACTTTTTATGAAGTGTTCAGAATTATGGATTTCATAGATGCTTTGCAGAGGGAGCTTACTTTGCTAGTTCCTATATTCTGCAAGCCCTGCTGAAACAGCAGGAATTTGAAACTGGCTGTGAAATTAGATTTTTCTAACATGAGCAATGAGAGCTGTCATCAGTCTGATATCTACAGGAAAAAAATATTTTACCACAGTGTTTTTATATCTCCTGTGAATATTATCTCTGATCCTAATATGCAAAGAGTGATATACAAATTGAACCTGACTTTTGTGTATTTAGGGATTTTTGGTAGGTCTTGAGCTCTAAAATTTCATTCCCTGGCAAGATTTTGTGAAGAGTATGCCTAAAAAAAGAGAAGAGAGGGAGCTTCCTAAACACAAAGTTTAAAAAATACTGTACTGTCAAAATTGTTTACATTATCCTGAAAGTGATTTGTAATCTTTTTTGGTGTGAAATTGTGATTATGAGGTTTTGTAGAACATTTGTGAATTCTGATTAGTCAAAATAATATCAAACCCCTCCTGCACTGTGCCCATTTAACATGGTAAGATAATGTTCACACAGGTGAAAATTTAATAATTTTACTTAAATCAAAGCTCACTTTGGAAGTTATGAAAACCATGACTATTTCTTTCTTTTGGTGCTGTTTTGTTTATGGTTTGATTTGATGATTTAGATCAAATCAGGTCCGTAGGCATTGTATTCTATTCTACCACTGAGCCGTATCTCTCACTCAAAAAATTGCATTCCAATTTTATGTTCTGTATCATATTTGCTACTTACAGCTCAAATCAATTAACAAAAGTCCAGCATTCTCACCTTTAAAGAGAAAATGTTCATTACTTAGTTTTGAGATTTTTATGACACTTTGATATAATAATTTTATATACTTCTTAGAAACTACTGGATACTTTGTGTGAAGTTAGTATTTATCTTTTACTTTCTTTTTCACCTTAAATAATCTTCTTTTTCACCTTATAAAACAGAGTCACAGTGTTGTCCACACATAGGAAGAAGAAGACAATTCTTGCAATTTATGACTAAACCTGATTCCCACTGAATAACTAACTATGGGGGGAGGCTTCCAAAGAGTGACGAGAATGCCAGACTAGGACTATGGTCATAACATTGAAGCCAGATGGTTTCAGAAATTGTAAACAGCCAGGCAAGGAGTCTCATGTCTATTAACTTTGCAATTCGAATGCTAGATCATAAAGTTCTACCATGAGATAAACGTCAGCCGGGTCTACAGTGTAAGTTACATGCTAGCCACCTCTATATTACATGACCAAATTTTTGTTTTGGTGAGTTTTTTTTATAGCTGATGAGGGTTGAGGAACACATTCATCTGTAGATATAATTTTAAGTCATCTGCAGTGGTTTATATTATGTCCATTTCACAGACATATGTCCATGTAACCGGTGTGTATATATAACAGCTTGCTGCAACCCACAGTGCCTATGACTGACTAGCCACAGGTTCTTGGCCTGATAATGGTATAAGGAATATGTTCCATCTTGCATATCAGGACTTAAATCCAATCAGAGGGTTGTTGTTTACTATCATGATGTTTATGACACTGTTGCATCACTAGGAAGGTCTTGGCAGAATAGCTGGGTAGGGTTGCTGTTTACTTTTCTCCTGTGGTAGTTTTCATAGCACCTTCTATGCTATGAGAGATAACTAATAGGAATGAAGTTTCCAGGTGATAATCAGCTTGTCTTTTCAGCCTTCTAGGACTCAAGCATGTGCTATCTTAGCAAAAAGGTCTTATTGTAAATTTCTGCAAGATAACCTATAGGGTTAGCTACAGTCTGAATTGTTTGGGTATCTTGGGGAATTTAATGACCTACAGCTCCAGAAGAGGTAGACCATTCTGGGCACTGTGCTTTTGCTGGCCTGTGGTGTCTACGAGGGGCATATCCCATTATAATGTGACTCAGTTTTCATTCTTTTATTGTATATGACTATGTGGGTGTGCACGTGTGAGCATGTGCTCCCGTGTGTGTCTTCTACATGGTAGCTTTCCATAGGACTTTTTAAAAATGTCATTGGTGTAATTTAGCCCTCCTGGTACTCAATTCCATATACTTCCTTCCCATCTCTCACCCCAAGTCAACCCCTCCTGTGCCATCATTCTCCTTTAACGTTTTATACCACTGAGTTCTTCTACCTCTTATTTGAGGATCCCTGCTGTGGGATGTTAATGTATGTCCTGTGGGAGCCCTTCTTGGGTTCCTTGTGGCATTACCCAGCAGGTTTGCATAGAGGATGATTAGGACCATGGGCCTGAGTGCAGGTGTCTGAGATGGTCTGCACTTGGCTGTACTGGGGGATGGTCTGTATGTCAAGTTGCTCTGATTGGTCAATAAATAAAACCTGATTGGTCGTGGCTAGGCAGGAAGTATAGGCGGGACTAACAGAGGAGAAATAAAAGAACAGGAAGGCAGAAGGAGAAGCCTGCCAGCCACCGCCAGGACAAGCAGCATGTGAAGATGCTGGTGGGCCACGAGCCACGTGGCAAGGTATAGATTTGTAGAAATGCGTTACTTTAAGATATAAGAACGGTTGACAGGAAGCCTGCCACGGCCATACAGTTTGTAAGCAATATAAGTCTCTGTGTTTACTTGGTTGGATCTGAGCGGCTGTGGGACTGGCGGGTGACAGAGATTTGTCCTGACTGTGGGCAAGGCAGGAAAACTCTAGCTACAGATCCCTTGCCATGGACTCATACTAATTCCTGTCTTCTATGGTGTAAAAGCTAATCTTGGCTGTCTGACATCTTGACTACATCTGGAATCAACTAAAACCTAACCATTTGAACATACCTGTTAGGGGTTTTTTGTTTGTTTGTTTTTGTTTTGTTTTGTATTTTTTTTTGTGTGTGTGGGGGTAGATCATTTAAGTTGGGAAAACCCACCATAAACTAGACTTCCTGGTTGTCGTCTGTATAAAAAGAGTGTAGAAGAACGTTTTGCTTTTTGCCTGCTTGCTTTCACTCTCACAGGCAACATCATCTGTCCTGCTACTAAGATTTCCCGTCATTAGTATTAGAACCTATTCTTTGGGATAAGACCAGCATCTGTCTAGGAATTCTCAGGATGGTTGAGATGTTAAATCTATACTGAACAGCTACCAGATTCTTTGCTGTTGCAGTGGGAGACAGTCCTTTTTACTACCGAGACCACATCCTGTGTGACACTCTAATAATGATATATTTATGATATATATGTATGTATGTATATACATGTATATATTTATAATATACATGTTTATATACATATAGTCCATCGATTTTGTTACTTCTGAAAACCCTGAATAATCCAATGGAAATTCAAAATTAAACACACATATATAAAGATTGTATATATTGTAAATTAAGAGCCAAAAGAGAAAAAATATTGTATTTGCCTTTCTGGGTCTGGGTTATTTCAATCAAAATTATTTCATCCATCCATTACCTGAAAGTATCATTTCTTTTTCTTAACAACAGAATATTGTTCCACCTTGTAAATGTATCATATTTTCACTATTTCTTCTTCAATTGACACACTTCTAGACTATTTCCATTTGCAGGCTATTATGAATAGGGTTGCAATAAATATGGATATTCAGGTATCTCTATAGTAGAACACACATTCTTTTAGCTACATGAACAAGAGTGTGGTATAAGCTTAGCTAATGTGGTAGATAATATTTGAAGAAGCTCCTCATTGGTTTGAATAGGTGGTTGCACTGGTTTCTACTCCTACTACCAATTATTAATGTTTCCTTATACCTATACCAATGCTAAAATTTGCTATCATTTTTTTTTATTTCAGCCATTCTGATAGAGGTAACATGAAATATCAAATTAGCTTAATTTACATTTGTATGACAACTAAGGGTGCTAAAAGTTTTATATTTCCTTCTATGAATATTTCATCTTTTTGCAAATTCATGACTTGCTTTCATGTTCCATTCATTTTGTTTTAATGTTTTGTTGTTGTTTTCTTTTCATTTTCCCTTTTCTTTGTTATTGTTTGATTTTTGTTTTTGTTGGTTTTTTTTCAGTCCTTTGGATTTTCCAGACATAAAGCCTCCATCAGATGTACAGCTAGTAAATGTTTTCTTTCCCTCATTCTATAACTGCCAATTCTTTCCAAAGATGTGCTTTGCTGTATAGAAGCTAGTTCAGTCACAAGGAATCTGATTTATTTTTAAAGATTTTGTTACTTTCATGTGTATGTTTGTGTGCTTGCCAGGGAATGCCAAGGGGTGCCAGATTCCTTGGAATAATAGTTACAGGAAGTTGGGAGCAACCTGATGTGGGTTTCTGAATCAAACCCTGGATCCCTGAAGATATAGTAAGTCCACTTAAATTTTCTCCTCTATCTGATTCAAAGTATTGGGTGTTGATTCATGTGTAATTGAGCTTTGTGTAGGGAGAGAGATACGGATCCACTTTCAATCTTTTACATGTAGCTATCTAGTTTGACCAGGGCTGTTTGTTGATGATGCTGTCTTTTCTCTCATGTCAAATGTTGGCTTCTTTGAGAAAAAAAAATGTCTGTATGAATATAGGCTTAAATGTTCAATGAATTCATTTCTATTTATCAACACATTCCTTTATATGTCAGTAACAGGCTGGCATATTAGAAAATCACTGTAGTATAAGTTCAAATCTAGGGTGCTGATAGCTCCAACAGTACTTTTTATTATTCAGGATTGTCATTATTTTGGGTCTTTTTTAATTGATTTGAATTTTTTTTCAATTTCTGTGAAGAATATCTTTGAAAATTTGATGATGTTTTCATTAAGTCTGTGAATTGCTTTTGGTAGGGTGGCTATTTTCATATTAATCCTGCCTATTCATGAACATGGGAGGTCTTTCCATTTGTCTATTATCTTCTTCAATTTAATATTTGAGATAATATTTAATATTTAAGAGTATTAAAATGATTCTATTTACAGTAGATGGTGATCAACACAAAGACTCAAAACTGGTAATGGATGAGACTATGGACTGCTCATCACTAAATGTTGCATCTATATCGTACACCTTCTTCTCAGTGCTCAAATATCATGACAGAGGAAGGCATAGAATAGTTGTGCAAGCCAGCAGCAGAGGATGACTACAACTGAACTGTGTTCCCGGGCACAGCAGAGAAGTGGCACTCATGAACTCTCAGTGCTTGTGTCAGCATGGACGAGACCAGTGCAGCTCAAGCCAGACAATGTCCAGCACAGAGAGAAGAGTGGACCATTAAGTCCCATCCTTGGATGAGGAGTTGCTGGTGACTGATGAGAGAGAGAGAGAGAGAGAGAGAGAGAGAGAGAGAGAGAGAGAGAGAAGAGTCAATTTGCATGAGTGTAGCCCTTGGTAGGTCAACCACACACTCTAGTTGAAGGCCACACTTCAAAGAACATTTGGGAAGCACATATTTGACTTGATGTGGGTTTTGATGTTGTTTTTTTGTTTTTGTTTTGTTCCTAATAAAAACACAAAGTTGTGTGGATAGGGAATTGGGAAGGATTTATGAGAGGTGATAAACATGAACAAAATTTATTGTATGAAATTCTCCAAGAACTAATACAAAATCAGGAAAAGAAGAACTAAGGATAATGGGCCTAAAAATTAAACATAAAATATAAATAAGGAACATTCACTCTTTCACTATAGCACTACATGGTCATTTAGATGGAGTGGAGTTTATGAGGAGAAAAAATAAAGAATACTACCACTTTTTATGAAAATAATATATAAGGTTTAAAATATTTATCATGGACTTTCCAATATTGCAAACTCAGAGATAACTGTGGTTAGGCTAAAACAAATTCCCAAACCAAGACAACTGAATTTCATTTACAAAAATAACAGCACAACTCCACAAAGAACAAATGAGGGTCCTTCTGGACCAGAGGGGCAGTTTGCTGTGAAGTAGTTAGCCCATGCCAACGTCTTTTCACAGTGTTTAGGAATGTGATCAGGTAAAGAAGAACAATGCTGACTTTTTCTTTGCTGTATGAGCATTTACATTTTTAAAAGATTGATGCTATCAGGAAACAGAAAGAAAATGTGCAATATGCAGTTTTAATGTGCAGAAGGCATACATGGCTAAGTCTATGAAAACATCTACATTCTAGAAATCTAGTTATAATTGAAACAGTGAAAACAATTTCTATCTTCCCAACAGGAGAGAAGAAAGGGCTTAATAATAAAATACAAAACTATTCTAAATAACAGACTGAAATAGATGAAAGGTTTCCATAGTTTTGATGATTAAAAAACAAATTATTTAGAATAATCTCAATTTTACATGCTCAAAATAATGAAATAATTTTATGTACTTTGAGCAAATGTGCTGTTTTGTGTTAAATGAAAAAAGGAGGACAAGGGTTTGTGAATTTATGAATTATATAAAACAATAGTTTCCATATAAATTCATCAGTCTTCTTTTTGAAAAGTTTTGATTTCATAGAACTAATAAGATTCTCATCAGGACAAATTCTGTTACTTAATTTTTCTCCTGATTTTTGATGACCCTGACACATTTATTACTGATTATAAATTCACACAAGAAATTAGTGACTTTCTACCACCTACTTACATGCCTACTCTCCTCAACCCACCTATGACACAACCTGTTTTCTAGACTAATAGGGCACTGGTTGTTTAGAGAGAAGTTAGTTCTGACATCAAAATACATGGTTCAGATATATATACATATATATATATATATATATGTATATATATATATGATATACATATATATGAAAATAGTGCTAGCATCATAGAAATTATATGGGAAAGTATTAGGAACAGTGTCCATCACATAGTAAGCATGAGATTAGTTCTACATTATATATGTGAATATATGTGCTGTCTGTAAATTGACATTCATCATAGAGTCAATGTTGAATCCCTGATTATTATTGCATTTTCTTTTTTTCTCACATAATGTATCCTGATTACAGTTTACCCTCCCTCTACTCCTCCAAGTTCCATTCTACCTCCCCTTCTATCAGGATCAACAGCCGTTTTACCTCTAATTAGGTAAGAAAAACAACAAGCTTCTAATGAATAATAATAAAATAACTGAGAGAAAACAAAACTAATACATCAGAAAGACAAAGCAAACAAACAGAAGGCAAAGATTACAAGAAAAGGTAGATGAAACAGATATAGATGAAGAAAGCTACTCATTCACACACTCTGGAACCCTGTAAAAACACTATCCAGGAAGCCATAATAGATATTCAAAAGCCCTGTAGGGTGAAAAGAGGTATAATAATTAAAAAAAAAAACTAAAAATGACATAAAACTTTATAAAAGGTAAATCCCTAAAACAATATTCTAAGAGGAGAAGGAAACTCTAAAGATACCATTGAGTTTGTTTTGTGTTGGCCAGCTATTGGTGGGCCTGCATCCTACCCTTAATGGTAGTTTGATTCCCCAGTGACTCACTAGGAGAAAACTAAATTTTCATTGCAAATGGCTATCCATTGGAGATATTTTTGTGGTTAAGAATAGGGACATATGATCACTTCACCTTTGAGTTCCCAAACCCTATCTCGTACAGACATATTCAGATGATGTGCATGCTGCCTCATTCTCTGTGTGTTCACATGTGTTGATCATCTTGATTTAGAGAACCTTGTTTTCTTGGAGTCTTCCATTCCCATTGTTTCTACCACCTCTTATATATGGTTCCCTAAGCCCTGAAGCCAGAGATATGATGGAGATATACCATTTACAGATGAGCGTTCCAGGGTCTCTCACTCTATGAATAATGTCTATGACTCTCTTTATTTCTTCCCGTCAGTTGCAGGAGGAAGTTTCTCTTATCATTGCTCAGCAAGACACTGGTCTATGAGTACAGCAGAATGTCATTAGGAATCATTTTATTGCTCTGTGCCATTTTTTTTAAAATAGTAGTATTTTGTGATAAACTAGGTTCCTCAGCTATCTAGTCTCAGTTTCTTGGTCACCCAAGCAGTGTCAGGTATCATTTCCATCTTGTAAAATGTGCCTTAAGTCAAATTAGATATTAGTTGGTTATTTTTACAAGACACTGTTACACTAGCATATCTTGCAGGCAGGACACCATTCTTGATGAAGAGAATGTAGTTGGGTTGGTCTTTACATATCCCTTTCAGCAGTATGAGGAATGCCTTCCTGTACATGTTAGCATGTAGTGGTAAAGATTATCCAGGTTCAGGGAACTGTGTAGGTGCTGTCTTCAGCAATGGGACTTTTGCTATAATTTTGTTTATAGCAATCCAGAATCTTGTCAATATCTGGTTTGTTTGCAGGTTCAAATGGGACCCCTTTGGCCCAAATCTCAAGTAGATGGAACCCAGTCCTGGTACTTGAAGTCAACCATTTCAAGTTCTTTTTTAAGCTTTTATTTTATTTGATTAAAATACAAATTATATATTGACCATTAGGTAATTTCTCCTCATAATTTTGTTTTCTCACAATTTAAAAACACTGTGATGTATAAGAACAATATTTTCTAAACAGTTAAATCTTATGATTCTGAATACCCTAATATTGGCATAAATTAAGATGTCATTTCACTTGGAAATGACGTTAAGCCCATTAGGAGTTTCCAGTTGAGATATCTCATGTATTTTAATGACTTTGTCTTCACTGAAATTGTCTTACCTTCAGAATTTATATAATCCAGTTGGTTACAAATAATTACTGAAGATAATTTTCATCATTTAAATATGGCTAGTATGTAAATGTTTTCATTGAAATGAATCATCAAAGGATTGCAATTTAGATATATAAAAATTTGTTTAATACACGAAAAATGTCTCTATGACCTGAGATTGAACATAAAATACAAATTAATTCAAAGGTTAGGTGGTGATATTTCTTGTTTTGTTTTGTTTTAGACAATCTTATGTAGCGTGATCTTATCTGATAGTTGACTTGTATTTAAGGGTGGTCATGAATTCTTGATCCTCCTTCCTCTTCCACCCAACTGCCAACATTACAGGTATGTGCCAACAGACCCAGCAACTTTGACTTTCAAGTGTTCTTTGTTCCCTTTCCTATGCTTATTCTTATACAGCTAATGATATTAAAGTCAGAAGGAATTTCTCTTATGCTACCAACATTCTGCCATTATTTATGCTATATATGCAAATTACTAGAATAGGGTTTCACATTCTTTGAAATATTTTACAGTAAATAATTTTGAAAATGTTTTATGAAAAATTTTATGAAGTGAAGATCCAGTAATGCTGACAGGAAATATTCAGGACCTATCAAATACATCACCAATCTACTAGCAGTGATTTATTTTATATAAAGGAAAGCAACAGTGATCAGACAGATGCAACAGATCAGACATTATGACAACAAGTCAATCAGTGCACTTTCCATTCTGATTAGCAATATTTTAGTGATAAATAAATTAAAATGAATCCGGTAGAGGCCATAGAAATTGTTACCTATCTCTGTATTGGGCTCCCACATGAAGCATATACTTTGCTTTGATTGGAAACCTATATTCATACATGTTTTCATACATAAACAGAAACAAAAATAGTATGTGCTCTCCATATCTGAATGACAGGCAAAATTTGATGATCTTAATAAACTTAAAACACTATGGGCCTGGCCTGTGAGACGATCCTTAGTTGTGAATTAATTGGCAGGATTGCTTAGAAATTAGTATGGTTGGAAGAAATAAGACATTTTAACCTTGTGTCATATTATTGGTGTCTTCTCAGTTAACTACTATTCAAGCTTGTATAAATATGATAGACAATTTTCAGATACATGTTCATCAAAATCTAATCATTCTGAGTGTGGTATAATAAAGACCCAACAAATCTATCACATCAATAGTTTGAAAACCCCAAAGCCACATTTTGTGGCATGTGATTTGTCTTAGACATAGTCTGCTATAGGCAACCAGGGTGCACTACCGTGATTTGTGGGAATAGTTCTTGCTCATGATTCCTGATAACTTTATCCAGACATGTGATGTCTGCAGATGGTTGGTTCCTTCAAACCTCTCTGGCTGTTCCTTTCTCACATATTTTCCTACTGCACAGATACATTCCATTTTGGTATGTATTTCAATAAAAAATGTTTCATATATCCAAAAACAGCATACTTGAAACTGTTTTTTACTGTAACTTCAAAAGTTTGTGACATTTAAAAGTATGCCTCTTTCTGTATACACCAGTGCATGTTACTAAACTAACCACAGCTAATGTATGCCAAACATATTTGCTCCTGTTTGTGTCACATGCTGCCATGGATATGCTTATTTCTTTACATGTGTCTATATTTCTGTATAGACTGCAAAAGGAAGACTGATGACAAAGTTTTCTGCCTGCCACAAGGATCACTAGACTCCAGGGAGAGTTTGCATATCTCTTTGAAGCAGAGTAATGGACCAGAACTTGTGGCAACACTTTACTATCAAATGAAGAAATACTTCTTGGGAAGTTCTTCCCCTACCCTGCTTTGAGGACTCATAGGGAGTACCCAACTATCCTATATCAAAACTTTGAATTTCTGAACAGCTTTGAAAATCTGATTTTGTTTTTATTTATTCATACATTAAGTGAAGTATAAATAGTATACAGCAAAACTGACATTCTTTCATGACCACTGAGAATATGGCATTCTCCTTTTTATGAAACTCAAAACTGCTCAGAAGAACATTTGTTTCCTGTCAAGATGGATATGTCTAATAAATGTACTGTATCCCTGCCATTAGAGTTAGAGATCTTGCATCTCCTCAAGAGAAGGGTTATGCTGCTGTCAATCATTCTTTTCTCTTGCTTGACATTGACAAAATCAGATTAGTTAGCAAACCATAGGCAATGCCTTAGTTAAGTATTATGGGACTGGAAAAGAAAGCAGTCCAAATTAGCATGGGGGAAGTTAAGTGGGGGTTAAATGAACTGTACTTGAAGCACCTGCAACTCTGATTCTGGAGACAAAACCTACCATTTCCAGTAAGGTTAGCAGAGATACAGTGTATAGTCAATGCTATTTAGCAGTTAGTTTTTCTGACCAAAACAGTCATTCAGTGTATGTTCATATGGAAACTCTGGATATTTAAAATTTTAATTGTTTTAATTTTATTTTACGCCTCTCTCTCTCTCTCTCTCTCTCTCTCTCTCTCTCTCTCTCTCTCTCTCTCTCTCTCTCTCTGTGTGTGTGTGTGTGTGTGTGTACCACAGACAATCTGCAGCAGGCTGTTCTTTCCTTTTACCTCACTGATGATCATCAAACTTTAATCACTGAACCATATCACCTGCCCATCTACTGGAATTATAAGGAAGAAAAAGAAAACATAGCAAACACACTGGACATAAAATCACTTTTTCGGCTTTGTTTTTGTTCACAGCTACATGTGAACTTTGTTTTTTGTTAAACTTCATTATAATTTCAGCATGCTCTGAACCAACTCTGAAAATAGGCTAATATATTCAACCATTTGTCATTGTCTGTAGATGCTCAACTTTTCTGTAGTTTCGGCAGTTTCCAACTCAAAGTGCAAACAGCTTTGGTGGAAGCCTAAATATAAATAAATAAATAAATAAATAAATAAATAAATAAATAAATAAATAAATAAATAAATAATGCTAGCAAATCTTACCATTTCCAATCTCCATATTTATTCTGTAGAATGAGCTACTCCTCAGAGTCATGGTAAGCGAAGTTTCTTCCAAATTTATGAAACTGTCTGATTCTAAAGCATAAATTTGTATTATAATTTTGCAACTGCCCCATGCAAGTGATTCTATGCACCTTGCTGCATGGGAGTTATTGTGAAACATGAGCAATTAAACCACATCCTATTGAACTATAGTTTTTATTGTTCATAATGTTCCAATGATCGACTTTGTTCCTGTTAAACAACATTGAAAGGAGGCAAATAGCTGGACAAGTTCCAGCGATGGAGCGAGAAAGAGAGAGAGAGAGAGAGAGAGAGAGAGAGAGAGAGAGAGAGAGAGAGATTCATTCCTTGCATTTAAGGGAGAATTATGAAATGAAATATAAATTGTATCATTTTACATATACATTAAAAATATTTAGTGTCAAGAGATTAGAAAATGTAACCAGAGTGAATGATGATTGAGTGGAGGTCTAATATATCAATTCCAGAATGTCCTTTCCATTACCATTCATAGTAACCGTATCAGCAGGTGACTATTGTTCACTTGTGTATTCCCTTAATTTAAATATTTACAAAATATGTTGTAGCCTTGCTAATTTCATGTAGGGCCAGCTAATATATTAATTTGTAAGACATAACCAGTTCAGAAGAAAATTGAAAGGCAATACCCCTTTAGTAAAACACTCTTTTGGACATGGATTCACAGTAAGCAATGAGTTAAGTCTGGCCTGAAAGTGTTTTAAGAGTAATATAAGATGATAGACTTCACATTTCTCAGAGGAAGTATGTGAGACAATATTTTAGGTTATAGATGTGTGCCATATAGTTTTATATCAATTTAAGGTGTATGTGTGCGTGTAAGAGAGAGAGAGAGAGAGAGAGAGAGAGAGAGAGACAGAGAGACAGAGACAGAAACAGAGACAGAGTTGTGAGCACATGCCAAGGCACATGAGTGAAAGTCAGAGAACAACTTCCTGTGATCAGCCCTTCCTTCTACTGTGGGTAACAAGGATCAAAATCATGTTACCAGGCCTGAAATTTTATATCTACATACATTTTCTTTATCATTAAGTTACTAAGAAACAAGAAATTATCTAATGCAGAAAATTCAACTAATGTAAGTCACTTATAGAATTTAATGCATTAAAAATGTTATTCTGTATGCTTCTGATTCAAAAAGTCTTGTCAAATTAGTGTCAAATGTGTCAAACACAAATTAGTGTTGTGGTATTTTGCTTCTTCATGCTTTATGCCTTAACATAAATCAGGTAAGTTTATTGTCATTAATTAGAATGCATTATCTATGGAAAGATATTAATATTTCACTAAAATTGTGCTGAACAATAAAACACATTTGCCAGGAAAGACTAAAAAAAATCTTTGTAAATCTTTTGAAAAATATGCATAACTGTTAGGTAAGTCCCCTTCACTCCACTTGACTTTGAATTATCTATTCACTCTGAGGGAATTTTGTATCTATGATTTACTTAAGTAAACAAGACATGAAAGTAAATCTCTCTCTCTCTCTCCATATATATATATATATATATATATATATATATATATATATATATATAAAGATTTATTACTATTGATGTTTAAATATGTGTTGTGTGTAGGAATGCATGTTACCTGTATGCAGAAGAGACCCACAGATACCTTTGAGTTGGTGTCACAGGCAGTATTGAGCTGCCTTAGACAGATGCTGGGAATTAACTTTGGGTTCTCAGAAAGAGGAGCAAGTATTCTTAACCCCTGAGCTGGTTCTTTAGCCTGAATATATATCTTGTAAATAATATTTCTCAATATTAGTAAATGGATGGTAGTGATCTCATGTTAATCTTTTGTTTTTTTTTCTAATTATACTTTTTTGGCTATAGGTTTCATAGCAACTCATTTTTGTTCAACCCCAAAGTTTTACAGCATTTTCCATAAATTGTACTGAATTAGACAACAGCTATAACATTTTGAATTCAAAATGGCACAATCAAATGTTCTCAAAATATAATAGAGATAACATTTTAGTTTTGCCATGGGTGAACAATGTTGGGATGTGTATATTTTTTGGTTATCACTAATCATTTGTTAATTCATAGAATCATTGTTCTCAGTTCAACACACTATCAAAGAGTATATAGTTTTTAAATAATTTTTAATTTAAATGAAACACAATTGCTGATATGTATATGGTACAGGGTAATACTTTCATACATATATACAACATACATCCAACATGTAGTGATCAAATGAAATCTAATAGTATAGCCAATAATGTAATTATTTATTTCTTTGGGTTGAACATTCAAAATCTTTTCTCCTTTTCAAAGGTGTCAAAAGTTGTTAAATTCAGCAGGTTACAGTATTACACAAATACTATTATGAGGATAAGAATTCTCATATACGCCGGGCGGTGATGGCGCACGCCTTTAATCCCAGCACTCGGGAGGCAGAGCCAGGCGGATCTCTGTGAGTTCGAGGCCAGCCTGGGCTACCAAGTGAGTCCCAGCAAAGGCGCAAAGCTACACAGAGAAACCCTGTCTCTCTAAAAAAAAAACAAACAAACAAAAAAAGAATTCTCATATACATAAAAGTATACATATAATATGAAAATACAGATATTCTCAATGCTATGAGAACTTTTTCTTTGCATTGTTTTATTTTCATTCATTTCATTGTTTTATTTCATGTCATTACCTGTTTGACATGCAGGTATTGAATTACATGAACACATATTTTTAGCCCATGTCTTTTAGTAGTCTGTTTTGCTCAGTGGGAAAAGAAATATCCAATTATAAAACCATCTGGCATGTTGATTTTAGGCTGTAAATTTAAGATTTCATGCCTTACTTCCACATGCAGTTAAGCAAATGAAAGAACATACAGCTATGAATTGAGTTACAGCCTTTTGGTGGCTCCTTTCAGTACACCAAAAAAAAAAGAAAGAAAGAAAGAAATAAAAGAAAGCAAACATCTGTCTGCTCCAACTGCTAGCAAGTAGAGGAGATAATAGAATCCCTATGTCTAGAATATCGTTTTGTTTTTATTGACAGGTAAGGCATCTGAAGTGGCTTTCTTCAGTATATACATGCTTTTCTATTAAGGGAATCAAATCCAGTATATAGTTGTATTCTCTCTGCCCTCCATTAGCATTTCTTGAGTGCTTCCTTTGGATATACTGGCTTTATGATTTTAAATACTGTAGAAAAGTACAACTAAATTCTGATATTAACATGAACAAATTTTGGAGGCAATTAAAAATAACACATTTTCTATGCTCAATGTCTAAACTGGCCCCAGGAAACTGGCTAGGTTTCCAGGAACAGTACCAGTTATGGTTTCCCTCCTCTACTGCTGCATTGCTACATCAACATAATGCCTTATTCTATTGTAAATCTTATCCTATGTCTACAGGTAAGTCAGTGAAGACCCTCATCAAAGAAGCCTCTCTTGCAGGGAATGAAGTCCATCACAGAGAACCACAACTTTATACATTGCAAAGATCAGCTGATTGTAGGGATCCTAGCTGCGAATGATACATCCACACCACAACTCTTGCATCCTTGGTTCAGGAAGCATGGCAGAAAAGAGAGCTGGAAGACAGTAGGAGCCAGACACCAAAAAGTTATTGTGAAACAGTCTGTCCTGAACAGGCTGCATAAACAAGACTGAGCAATTCTAATACCTATGTACATATCAATAAGGAAGGAAGAAAACTTCACAGGGTTCATTCCTTAGATGAAGAATGAGAAAAGGAAAATTAACCTCTCCTAGGATTTCCCTTTATTGGTTGTCAAAACCAGAGTGATCATCCATGAAACCATATATACACAAACAGCAAAAAACTGACTCAGCAAGCTGTATTTATGGATATATTTGTGCCTGTACACATACACATAAATATAAGAGTAATAATCAAAAGACAGATATCAACTTGAGAAAGAGAAGGGAATGGCTTGGAATTTGATAGCTGGGGGGGATGAATAAAGAAAAGAGATAAAGGGAATTGATAAAATGTACTTTAATTAAACTATATTAAAATATAATAAAACATTTATAGGTATGTCTGTAATAAAGTATTTTGTTGCCATAATTTTGTAAGAAGTCTCTCAGAACTTTTGGCATTTATATCATGTAATTATTTATATGAACAAACTGTTTTATTATAACATTTGTGAAAATAATCATTAGTTTGAAAATATTAAAACTTGTAAAACAATATTCCTTAAAAGTTTAATAAAATCATGTTTATAATTTTGAAGCTAGGTTGATAAAGACAATATACCTTCATCTTAAATTTGTGGCATGTTTTCTTGTTATTAACAAAGAAATTGCCTGTTATTTCACATTTTGCCTGTAGCAGGATCATTACTTTGAGTCAAATATTTCTTGTTCAAAAATTACTTTGGGAGCCGGGCGGTGGTGGCGCATGCCTTTAATCCCAGCACTCGGGAGGCAGAGGCAGGCGGATCTCTGTGAGCTCGAGGCCAGCCTGGTCTACCAAGTGAGTTCCAGGAAAGGCGCAAAGCTACACAAAGAAACCCTGTCTCAAAAAAAAAAATTACTTTGGAAGGGTTCTCTTTGTTATTTTGAGAATATATGGTTAGCATAATTTTTATGTTTTTAAAAATTTTTGAAAATTGTGGTTATTTTTTGCATGAAGTAACTTCATTATAATTAAGAAACAAAAATGGAGATTCTCCCCAGTAAGGGTACAGACAGGAAAATGCAACTATTCAGAGAGAAATTACACATTTTAAAATGTCTGGAGTTACTGTGCAGCCAACTTATGGAAAAAATGTAGCAACGATCCTACCCTATGTTGGGCTATGTATGGTGTAACACTTACCTCCCAAGATAGATATGCTTACTGGAAAAGTAATGGCACCATGTTATGAGGGTAATAAACTGCTTACAGATTGTATCTGAGACTTGCTCCACATGAAGGTGTTCATGCCTCATACTATAGACCTGGTCAAAGATAATGGTTAGTACATCATAGGCCCTGGAGATGAACCTACTGATTTTGTTTTGATAAATAGGCATGTGTTCAAACTACTTCCAAAATATGTATGTTTATTACCATAGATTTGTATTGTCCTCAGTCTTGAACAGAGAAGCTCCCCTTTGAAGTGAATGACATTATAACAAAGACTCATTGCTGGTAAACACAATGAGAGTAAGTGATTTTAAAATACTCAGCCTTAAGTGCATCACCAGTATCACCCCTTCCAAGACTCAGGCAACATCACAGAACAGGAAACATGAACAATGTAAGAACAGAATGATGGGGGGGGGGTCTATAAAACTTTGTCTTATGGACATTGCATTGTCAATTTTAGAGATTATTTGCATAGGGTCTGTATAAGTCAAAGTCATTAAATATTCAGTCATAAATTGAGGTCTTTGGGCCTTCCCCCATTAGAACTGGTGATAGTTAGGGATTATTAGAAGAGAGGAAATCTTTGTTTTCAGTGATCTAGCCATTGCCAATTGATTCATGATTGATGGATAGATCCACACCCATGCCCATATAGGTGATCATGGTTGATAAACACAATGGGCTACAAAGAAAAATAAAAACCAAACAAAAAGGACATGAAAGAGGGAGGGGAGCTGGCTGGTAGGTGGGCATGGTTGGGATTGGGAAAAAGACAACGTCGAGAAAGACGGTGAGAATGACCAGAGTTTATTTTAGACACATATGGAAGCTGTCAAAGAGAAAGTTGATTTTTAAAAAGGAAAATACAGCTGTGGCGATGGCTCAGAAAAATACAACACTTGGCTATATAAGAGTGGGGACTATAATACAGAAACAAATGTTGTATATGCTTAGCTGCCCATTTGGGTTTTTTGTTTGTTTGTTTTGAAAGTCAGTCTTCTCTATGTCATTATCAACAGACCAGCCACAATTTGGAATGGGTGCTAATGCTGATCCAACATCTTCCATCAAAGCAAATTAAAGACAAAGATCTCTGAAATGGCTTCAATGGCATTGTGCAGAGTAAGCTAGCATGATGCTGCTCTTGGAGGTCCAAACCTCTCACTTCATGTTCTTGACAGAACCAGCTCAGCACACTACTCATTTTCTTCTGGAAACTCTCCCATATACAGAAACAATGTTTTTGTTTGTTTTGTTTTTGTACCTTCAGTCTTCTCTGTTTATCTTAAACTAGGCAAAGGAGCAAGAAATTCAACATCCAAAAGAGTGATTAAAACTATACACTGTAACAATGCCAGAACTAAAATGTATCCTTACTTCCTGAAAAAATACAACTAAATAAGCAGAACCAAAAAAATTGATTTTATGGTATTAATTAAAGATATTTAGTCCAATTTTAAAGGAAACCTTTTCCTCTTTTGATTTTACATAGAATCAGTAGAAGGGAAAATAATGTATTAAGACAAAAGTTTTAAAATTTTCAATAACAAAAACAGGTCCAACAGTCCATATGTATTTTAATTTTCAAATTGTCTTCAAGTACCAATCCTATAAAAAACTTTCAGCCATTTGTTAACATGTTATTCTGTGTAATCTGTAATAATTTATAGAATGTAAACCTCCTTACTTCAAAGATGGCTAGAAAAATTCAGCGATAGGACAACCAGCTAATGTTTTATCACTATAAATCTAGCCCTAGGAAGAAAGATGAAGTTAATGGCAGAAGAATTATATTTCAACACTATATTATTTAACAGTAGAAACAATGCAAAAAATAGACATGCCTATAATCTCAGCATTCAAGATCCTAAGTAATGTTATCACCATGAGTTCTAGGCCTGGCTGGGTAACCATAGTGAGATTTAGATTAGCATAGGGTACAAAATGAAGTTGTGTCCCCAAATCATAATCACCACAACAAAATGGCTAAAATAAAAAAAGAATAACTGGGTGGTGGTGGCTCAGGCCTTTAATCCTAGCACATGGGGGCAGAGGCCGGCAGATCTCTGTAATTTTTGAGTCCAGCCTGGTCTACAGAGTGAGTTCTATGACAGCCAAGGCTACACAGAGAAACCCTGATTTGAAAAACAAACAAATAAAAAAGAATATAATTTATAATTTACACAAAAAAGGGAAAATAGAACCTTAGTAAAGATTCATTAATTCTTACATTGAAAATATATTGCTTTCAAGTCAAAAAGACTCTGGATACCATCTTACACCTGTCAAAATAACTAGGATCAAAAACACTGATAACAGCCTATGTTGGAAAGGATGAGGAGTATGGGGAACACTTCTCCACTGCTGGTAGGAGTGCAAACTTGTACAGTCACTTTGGAAATCAGTATGGCAGCTTCTCAGAAAATTAGGAATCAATCTACCTCAAGACACAGCAATACTATTTTTGGGCATATACTTAAAGGATGCTCAATCATACCACAAAGACACTTTTTTAACTATGTTCATAGCATTATTCATAATCTCCAGAAACTGGAAACAAATTAGATGTCCATCAACCAAAGAATGGATACAAAAATATGCTACATTTACACAATGGAGTATTACTCAGTGGTATAAATAAAAAAAATCATGAAATTTGCAGGAAAATGGATGGAACTAGAAAAAAAATCAGGTAACCAAGAACCAGAAGCAAATATTAATCTCAAAATATTTTATACTGGTATGTGTTTTGGTTTATTGATACAACTATAAAGTTACTTTTGTTATTCTGTATGTATGTTTCTACTCTTGTTTGGTGTATTGTGTTTATGCAGCTCATTTAATTTTCTGTACATGTCTGATTAAATGTATAAAATAAAAGGCTATGTCTATAGTTCTATGATAGAGCATATATATTTGGAGGGCCCTGAGTTCTATCCCTAGCACCATACATATATACAAATTGACACAGACACACACATACACAAAACACACACAAACACACACACAAAATAAGATTAAGTTGCTTAAATATTAATAAGTGATTAAATAATAATTATAATTTTTGATAATATACTTACTTTGTAACTGTATAATTTGTTGTAAAATTATTCTTATTATTTAAATGTATTTTTCTACTAACAAGGGTTATTGACTCTCAAGCTTTCCTAAGAACCTCTGCATCAAAAATATTTAAGAACACTTGCTATAACAACTTTTTTTGAGGTATAAATCTAACCATGGAAGTGAAAGACTTGTATAATAAAATCATGAAGACATTGAGAAAGGAAATTGACCAAGATATCAGAAGATAGAAAGACTGCCCATGCTCATGGATGGTAGGATAAATAGTGAAAATGACCACCCTACCAAATTAATATACAGATTTCACATACTCCCCATCAATGCTCAGCATTTAATGATTACTTCTGGGTTTTGTTTCAGGGATGTAAGTTTTCACGCAAAGGTTAGGAAGAATAAATGCAAAGTTTACATATGGTAAAAAATTATTAACTTTTACATCCTGTTTTAATAAATATGTGCCTTTTAAAAAAATCATGAGGTTTGCAGGCCAGTGGATGGAACTAGAAAAAAAAAATCATCCTGAGGGAGGTAACCCAGACTCAGAAAGACAAACATGGTATGTACTCACTCATAAGTGAATACTAGATGTAAAGCAAAGAATAACCAGACTGCAATTCACAACTCCAGGGAGGCTACCTAGTAAAGAGGACCCTAAGAAAGACACAGGAATTGCCCGACAACAGACAAATGGATGAGATCTACATGAGCAAACTGGGGGTGAGGTGGGGTAATGGAGGGCAAAGGTCAAGGGAAAGAGAGGTTAGGGGAGCGGGAGTTCCCAGCTAGATCAGGAACAGAGTGGGAGAACAAGGAAAGAGATACCATGATAAACGAAGACCCCATGGGAATTGGAAGAAGTAGAGTGCTAAAGAGGTCCCCAGAAATCCACAAAGATACCTCCACAAAAGACTACTGGCAATGGTCAAGAGAAAGCCTGAGCTGACCTACTCTGGTGATCGGATGGCCAAACACCCTAACTGTCATGCTAGAACTCTCATCCAATGACTGATGGAAGCAGATGCAGAGATCCATGGCCAAGTCCAAGGTGGAGCTCCAGGAGTTCAATCAGCAAAATAGAGGAGGGATTATATGAGCAAGAGATATTGAGACCATGATTGGAAAAAGTACAGGGACAAATAGCCAAACTAGTGGAAACACATGGACTATGAGCCAATAGCTGAGGACCCCCGTGGAACTGGATCAGGCCCTCTGGATAAGTGAGACAGTTGATTAGCTTGAACTGTTTGGGAGGCCCCAGGCAGTGGGACCAGGACCTGTCCTTAGTATATGAGCTGGCTGTCTGGAACCTGGGGCCTATGCAGGGACACTTTGCTCAGCTTGGGTGAAGGGAGGAGGGGACTGGACCTGCCTTGACTGAATCTACCAGGCTGAGCTGAATCTCCAGAGGAGTCCTTGCCCTGAAGGACAGGAGAATGGGGGGTAGGCTGGTGGGAGGGCGGGAGAGGGCTGGAGGAGGGAGGACAGGGGAATATGTGGCTGATATGTAAAATTAAATTAAATCATAAAATAAAAGAAAAGACAATGGGTGGGGCCACACATGGTTATCATGAGTTTGATCCAGGAGGGACACACAAACAGCTTTTTCAAAGAGGCAAGGCAGCGTGTTATTCAGTATCTGATATGCAATTAGGAAAGCCAAGTTTTATACCAAGGTATTTGCAGGACAATATACTTAACCCCTTTAAATCTCTATCCACTTTTTAGAGTAATATTCTCTTTGGTCATAGAGAAATCAGGCACAGGATATAAGCACCAGTGAAAGAGAGATGACTAAGGAAGTTATGTGGGACTGAATCAGCCTTTGGCAGCTTGGTGCAGAATGCTTTCCAACCCTATTAGGATGGGCTGTTGGTTAGAGGTTGGGGTCTCTTTGAAGATAAACATCCACGTGTAAAAGCTATTCCAGACTAGTGTAGATAGGAAGAAATAGAGGAGAGAGCAAATTTGGACATAAAAATCAGATCCTTTGCTTTTGCAGTGGTAGATGTTGCCATCATTGAAAATCAAGCATGCCAATATTAGCCAGTGAAATGTACTGAGGCCAACTGTTTGTCATAAGAGAGCAAAGTTTTAATAAAATCTGAGTCCATGGATGAAGACGGGAATAGTTGCAAAATGAACTTTGCCAAGGGAGTTTCTATTAGCTCCAAGTGGGAGCTGAGGGACAGAAAAGAATCCCAGGAGGCCATAGAGAAACTGTTAAGAATTACAGAATGGAGCTGAGAGACAGGAGGGACAAGCCCTGAAGGAAGGTGCAGGACTTAGCATGCAGCTCCTAGGGGGAGGAGACCAGAAAACCTGGGAGGGTTCCAATAAAGGGAGAAGAGTAGATATCTTAATAACTAGAGAGTTGCCCACATGCCGAGACCCCAGAGGGTGTATCGGGCTCCAAGAGCCAAAGAGAAGACACTTATGATATGGCAAGGAGAGACATATGGATAGAACTGTGGTGGTATTGTGTTCCCCCAAATATTGTGCACCCTAATAAACTTATCCGGTGTCAAATAACAGAACAGCAACTAGATACAGGGGCTAGAAAATGGTGGTACTCACATCTTTCATCCTAGCATTCCAGAGGCAGAAATCCCTCTGAATCTCTGTGAGTTCAAGGTTACATTGGAAACAGCCAGGCATGGTGACTCTTGCCTTTAATCCCAGAAAATGAGCCTTTAATCCCAGTGAGTGATGGCAGAAAGCAAAAAGGTATATAAGGCATGAGGACCAGAAACTAGAAGCTTTTGGCTGGTTAAGCTTTCAGGCTTTCAAGCAGCAGTTCAGTTGAGATCCATTTGGATGAGGACTCAGAGGTTTCCAGTCTGATGAAACAGGATCATCTGAAGAATTGGCGAGGTGAGGCTGTGGCTTGTTCTGCTTCTCTGATATTCCAGCATTCACCTCATACCTGGCTTCAGGTTTGATTTTATTAGTAAGACCTTCTAAGATTCCTGCTACATAGAACAGGTGGAGGAAAGAAGTCGCTGAAGAGGTGGACTCTAGAATTTGGAACCAATTATGATGGGTGGCAGAAGCCAGCAGGAAGAAATGGTCCATACACAGTTGAAGAAAGTCAATTTAGCAGCTTGAGTCAGTTTGAAAACTGAGTGGTGGGCATGGCTGAATGATAATTGTATCCTTGTCAATACTACCTGCAGAAATAGAACTCAGGAAGAAAGTTCTGTCTGGAGGACCATATGTTAGAAAATAGGATATGTGGCGAGAAGAGAAGACAGTAATAGATGACCCAAAGTTAACTTTGATTCACTTATAAGAAGGTCGGCTTCAGCTAGAGGTACAGTCTTATATATGAATGCACAGAAGTGTAGCTTTAATACCTTCTTAAACAAGTACTGTTTTAAAATTCTATGCTTCATAAACTGAATCCAGTGGCCAGGAAGCCCAGAGATAAATTCTAAGCTGTGGCCATCAAAGAAATCATAGCAAGCAACATTAGTGGTAGGTGCTGTCAGCTGTCAGCAGAAGAGAAAGCAAAAATCAAGCCAATAATACAAATCATAGAAAGCTCACACACACAGAGAAGACAGGTCAGAAAAACAACAACAACAACAAAAAAAAAAACATGCAGTAGCCACCATCATTCATATATTCAACTGAGCCTGACCCATTTCTGTCTCTGCTCCCATGTTTACAATGAAACTTACAGGCACACCAGAAAGCATAGACACATCTGCAGACAAATAACACAGACAGACAAAGCTTTCTGAACAACCAGAATCAGATTTTTGGGTTACATCTTGCCTTTGGCCCTGGATGGGAGTAAAAGGGTTTTGTAATTGGATGATAGGGGAATGTTTGGCTTTAGAGAGGCTTTGGGTGTCCCACAGCTAGGGAAAAGGTATGTCCGATTGTGTGGTTTGGAAGAAAATGAAGAGGGGGATGGCTGATGAGTCTGGAGTCAAGCAGATAGAGGCTTCTACTTTAGTGACGAAGTCTCTTCCTAGCAACAGGACAGACAGGTTGGTACCACTAAGAAGGAATGGGTAAAGAAATAGCTAAGTTGTGTAGTTTGATGAGGCTGGTAAGGCTGTCATTCTACTCTTACAATAGAGGAACAAGAAAGGATGGTGGGTCCCCAACTCTCCATCAAGACTGAAAAAGTGGCCCAAGCATCCAGATGGAAGAATATGGAATGACGTGGTACTGTGATAACTATCAGAGGCATCATGACAGAGATGATCAGGCCAAGGAAGTCCATGCTGCCACCATTGTCCATGGTCAGAACTAGGAAGTCAGTCAGAGGGTCTTCTGGGACTGATGTGTTCACACCATGAGGGACATGAGGGCAGTCAATACCCCAGTGACCTTCTTGATGGTATTTTGAACATGGCTGGGGTGATTTATGAAGGCTTGGGCAGACCCAGTAACTCTCCTGATTGCATTTGAAACAGAGACCTGGAGGTTCTTGGGCTTTGGAAGGCAAAGGAGCCTGGGCAGCTGCTATGGCTGACTGAAAGACCTGAGACAAGATTAGGTATTTTTTTCAGGCGTTTTCATCTCTCCCATGGTGCACCTTGAAGGTTATTGCTGAAACTTCAGCCTGTGGAGTCAGGGGTCCTTTCTCTAGATGTTTAAGTTTGGCCTTAATATCAGGGGAACTCTGGGAGAGAAAACAGATCATAAGGATTTGTTTTCAATCTGGGGTCTCAGGATCCAGAATGGTATATTGGAAAAGGACCTCTGGGAGGCAGTGTAGGAACTGAGACAGGTTTTTGTGTTTGTCCTGGATGACCTCTTAGATTTTTTTTGTTTGTTTTTTTGTTTTTCGAGACAGGGTTTCTCTGTGTAGCTTTGCGCCTTTCCTGGAGCTCACTTGGTAGCCCAGGCTGGCCTCGAACTAGATTTTTTTTAAAAATGTTTTACTGCTTTAAGGGAAGCCTTGTGGAGATGAGCCAGGAGACAAGTTATAAATTGCTGCCTAGCCATGTTGGCCTCTATGGTATTGTAATTCCATCCAGGGCCCTGGTTGAGAACTACCTCTTCCAGACTGGGTGGGTAGCATTAGCTTGGAGAATTCTGTCTGCATGTGGAAGGAATCTTAGTTCTAGACTTGTCTAGATTATTGTTGAGAATCATATAAACATGATGGAAGGGGAGGTTGTAAGACTGGGTGATACACTGGAATTCTTTAGAAAGATGAATTAATTAGCATTTTGGGACCCCAGTCTCCCTCTTTTTTTTTTTTTTTGACAGAGAAATGTCAAATGCCTCTTAATGAGAAAGGGACATATACTCTGACCAAGCCATCTGCTTCAGCAGCCTCCTGCAAAGGGACAACCATGGCCAGTTTAGGAGAGGAAGGTAAAGCAGGGTCCCATAGCAGAGTGGGAACAAATAGCAAGGGGACTAGGGGTGGCCCGGTTGCTGTAAGTAGATGCCTAGGAGGGTTGATTTGCGTGGCCTGTGGCTGAAGGGGGGAGAAAGAGAGACCAAAGAGACTCATGTAAAACCAAATCAAACACAGAAAGACAAACACTTCATGTTTGTGCCCTCACGTCCAAGGCAGAATAGAAAAAGCCAATCTGAGAGTGACAGCAACTACTATAATAAATTAATAATAAATAAATTAATTAATTAATAAACAAATAAAAATTGACAGCCATGCAGAACAGGACACGGGAATTAATCCACATATGTATGTTTGCAAAAACACAGACAGTGTTTCAATTGACAAAAGTATAATCTCTTCAATAAGTAATTCTGAAAAGCTGGACAATGCAGTTCCCACGGACTAATAATGTAAAATTCTTATTTGTAAAGGGCAAAAACTACAGTGGCATACTTGTATAAACACATAGTCATTGGGAGGCACTAGCACACCACTCTGTATATTCTGGATAGATGAGACACCACTCAAGCAAAATTAAAAGACATAAGCAAAATTTAAAGGTTGGGAGTAGGAAAATTATTGACCAAAACTTCCTGGTCATGGAACAATTGCATCCCTGTCCCACAACAGAGAAAATAAAAGAATAGTAAGTAAAAGTATAGAAAACTGAACTAATATATTTTTGCTGTCATTTTAATAATTTGTAAGCATGATGGAAGAGTTACACGAGATACAGGTATTCCCCACTTTAAAATCATTTGTTTGTAGCATATGGGAAGTGGTTCTTTCCTTCTAAAAGGAGCATCTTCTCATGGCCACATCAGCTCTTGGCCATGGTTTCCTTTAGCAGTCTATGCTGGGAAATTGTCATTTCACTGAAAAGTGGTGGAATATAAAAGTGTGACATAGAATCAAGTTTGGAAGGCACATCTTCAGGATAAGCCGATGTTGAGTCAGTACAAAAAAAATGGAAAATAGTTCCCTAAACTTGAGAGAAATAATTTTGAATTATGTGGAGTCCTTAGAGAGTCAACTGACCTTTAAGAGGCTTCAGACACTATAAGTCCATAAAACTGCTGTTTTAGTTTTGATTTTGCTGTTGCTGTCTTTCCTCATTGATAAGAGATTTCGTGGAACTTGCAGGAGGATTAGCCATCACTTCTGACCTTCCTGATGCTTTCTATTGATCGTTTTCAATCTGCGAATCTTCCCTCTATTGAGCCAACTCAGAATGCAGCCTTTAAGATGGCATGTTTACCAAAATTGCTTCCTAGCAGTTTAAGACACTGGAGTGAAAAAGGCTGGTACGAACACTGACCTCAATGAAGCCCAGCCCCACACTAAGAATCTCAGGGGCAGCTCTCTCAAAGGAAAGAAAATGAAGATTGATTGTCCTATTAAAGAGGAAGGATCCACACTATCCGTAATCCTACACACGACATGTTTCTGCTAAAGAAAGTTTCCAACCCACTAAATTTAACTTCACAGGAAAAAAAATGAAGCTACAAAATTTCAATAGTAAATTATTCTAAATATTCTTCTAGTCTTATAGAAAATGTTAGGTTAATGTAATTTAGTGAACATTCAATAACATTAGAATGTTTCATAACATCCATGTGTAATGAGAATTTCATCGTGTATTTAGTGTAACTACATTGATTAGTTGTCCAGCGACAGTTATGTGCTGACAGCATTCGATCAGGCATGTCCTATTCCCTCATGGTCCATGTAGTATTTATGAACTTATGAAACTTAAGATAAAACAATATACAAAAAAATCATGTGACAAACATTTTGTATGATAAGAGTTCTAAGACTTTGGAGAATGTACAGCTTTCTAGAATCTGAGGTACAATATTTATATTGGAAGTGTTCTGAGCATCAGTGACCTTGTCAAATATTTGGAAATAATATCCAAAATGCTTTCTTCACAAATCTGTTGACAGGATAAAATCTTACATTGCATATAAAAGTGATTGTTAAATTATACAACATATAAACGTAGTCTATCAAGGAATTTAAAATCCTACATAGATTTCTTTTGATGAAAATATATGTGATTGGTTCTTACATTGAATTCTCAGTGAAGGCTTCTGACAGTATGTCATAAATGAAAATTGGTATTTAAAATAATCCAAGAAAAGTGCCAACCATTGAATATGATCCAGAACACATTACAAGAGCCAAAATGTCTGCTTATCTGTGAATGGTATTTAAGAGAAGCTATCACAGTGATAAAAGAATCAGCAGTGTTGAAAATGTGTTACTGTTACTGGATAGTGTTTTAGATGTATGAACATAAAAATTGAACAAGGAAATAATTGAAGTAAAAAAATATGCAATTACCTTTTCAGTTTTCAGTGGAATTTGGACCAGCAAAGGTGAGAATATAAATGATTCTAAAGGAGGTGCCAGAAAGAAAGATAGGAAAAGGAAAGGGCTGTGAAATAAGGTGAGTTGTGGAAAACATATTACTAAAACTTCAAATGAACTTGACATAACTTTTCCATGAGAGAGACAGAAGTACTTTATTTTTAGACCCCTAAGAATCTTGGTCAGAAAACAAAAGAGTCCTATGTACCTGCTAAATTATATAAGTTGCATATATCTACCACAGTGCACAATACTATGACAGTATCCATTTTCATAAACATATAAATGGCACTCTAACTAGGAAATTCATATATCTGTAATAAATGAATCATATTAATATAGCCAAGGCCTAGAATCAATGATCCTTAGATTCCATGCTGAAAAGGGATAACAACTTATTCCCTAAAATGGTACTCTGACCTTCAAATACATACCATGAAATGCACCCAAACTTACATATACAAATCATACATAGACAATAATAATAAATAAAATTTTAAATTAATAATTTAAAAGTTTTTAACTCAGAATGGACAATGTATTATAATTTGGTGATAAAGACATGGATTCAGAAGCCATAAACCACTAATTAATTATTCCTGTTAGTAATTATCTTACCTAACCACAGACGATTTGTGGGAGAAGGAAACTTTACTTAAAATTAATTCTCTACTTCATGATATATTTAGTGATAAATGCTGTGGTCTCTCTCTAACTGAACGGTAACTGGAGCATCAATAATACATCACTTGTAAGTGTTTAGAGGATGACCACGCATAAAAACATCCTCTAATCTCCAGTAATGAGAGAGGATGTTTTTATAGTAAGAGGACTACTAACTATTCAACAGGATATTCCTGGGAATGGACTGCTGAATACTTAGCATATTTGATGAGTAGCATTTTCCTAATCTGTTTTAATAGTAACCATAATAAAAATGTTTTTAAAAGTATCAGTCCTTCTATAGAAAACACAAACAAACCAACAATAAACAACTGAAATTGTCCCAATTTTCTACAAATGTTAGAAATTCAAGTGTCAAAGGATTTTCCACAAGTGTCAAAGGATTACAATTATCAAACCAGCTAGGTCCATCCAAATGTTCAAAGTGGTACCTTTTTTTTTTTTAATTTTATTCTTTTTTTTTTTTTATTTTACAATACTATTCAGTTCCATATAAGAGCCGCAGATTCCCTTGTTCTCTCCCTTCCTGCCCTCCTCCCCTTCCCCCCCGCCCAACCCTCATTCCCACCACCTCCAGATCAAGGCCACCCCCGAAGACTGAGATCGACCTGATAGACTCAGTCCAGGCAGGTCCAGTCCCCTCCTCCCAGACTGAGCCAAGCGTCCCTGTATAAGTCCCAGGTTTCTAACAGCTATCTCATGCAACGAGCCCAGGACCTGGTACCACTGCCTAGATGCCTCCCAAACAGATCAAGCCAATCAACTGTCTCACCTATTCAGAGGGCCTGATCCAGTTGGGGGCCCCTCAGCCTTTGGTTCATAGTTCATGTGTTTCCATTCGTCTGTGCTTTATCCAACCTTGGTTTCAACAATTCTCGCTCATATAAACTTTCCTCTTTCTCGCTAATTAGACTCCCAGCACTCCACCCAGGGGCCTAGCTGTGGATGTCTGCATCCAGATTCCTCAGTCCTTGGATGGGGTTTCTGGCACAACTATTAGGGTGTTTGGCCATCCCATCACCATTGTAGGTCAGTCCCTAATCATCAGGGAAATGCAAATCAAAACAACTCTGAGATACCACCTTACGCCTGTCAGAATGGCTAAGATCAAAAACACTGAGGACACTTTATGCTAGAGAGGATGTGGAACTCGGGGAACTCTCCTCCACTGCTGGTGGGAATGCAAGCTTGTACAACCACTTTGGAAATCAATATGGCACTTTCTTAAATTTTATTCTTCTTTCGAACATTACATCCCAACTGCAGTTTCCCCTCCCACCACTCTTCTCAGTCCCTCCTCCTGCCCCCTCCTTATTCCCCTTCCATTTCCCTTAAAATGTAAAAAGAAAAGAAAGAGAGCAGGCCTCCCAGGGATATCAACTGATCATGGCATAACAAATTTCAGTAAGACTAGGCATGAACCCTCATATCAAGGCTAAGCAAGGTAATCCAATAGGAGGAAAAGGGTCCCAAAGAGCAGGCTAAAGGGTCAGAGAAACCCTCACTCCCACAGTTAGGAGTCCCATAAGAATCGAGTTACACAACCATGACATATATTCAGTGGACCTAGTTCAAACCTATAGAGGGTCCCTTTAGTCTCTGTGAACCCTATGTGCCCTGCTTAGTTGATTGTGTGGCCTGTGTTCTCATGTTGTTCTCAACCCCTCTGGCTCCTGCAATCCTCCCCTGCCCTTCTGCATGGTTCTCCTGACTCAGCCTAGTGTTTGATTGGGAGTTCCTACATTTGCTTCACCAGTTCTTGAATGAAGCCTCTGATGACAGTTGGGCCAGGTACTGAACTATGAATATAGTAGAATATCATTAGTAATCATTTCATTCAAATATTTTCACAGTCATGTTTGGTTCTATCCTGAGTCTATGGGCTGTCCAACCTCTGGTGCCTGGCCATTCAGGCAGGGTCAGTTATTTGCAAACTAAGATTCAACTGAGGAATAGGGAGATTTTTCCCTATCTTTGTGCTTATTTTTTTTTTGTTATTCCAATAAATTACTTGAACTATGGATACATTTTGTGGATTAATCTTTTTGTACACTATGAAGATGTGTCTTTACCAAGGCACCTTCTGATTGATTTAAAAAAGAAATGAATGATCAATGACTAGGCGGGAAGAGGTTAGATGGCACCTCTGGGAAGAGAGAGAGAAGAGGAGATGAATCTAGGTACAGTAGAAACACCAGAGGATACAGAGAGGAAAAAGGAGGTGCAAGATGGAAGAGAGGTGAAAAGCCATGAGGCAAAATATAGATTAATATAAATGGGTTAATTAAAGTTGTGGGACGAGTCTAAGCTATGGGCCAGGCTTTGAGAATTAGTAATAAGTCTCTGTGTCATTATTTGGGAGCTGGTGGTACAGAGAAAGACTTGGTACAGATATATAATTATAGAGTCTATCTTCAGACACAGTTATGCTATATATCCATTTGAAACATACTTCAAACATGAAACAATAATTCAAGATAACTGTCAAGTGTACCAAACAGATTATTGCCTTCACCAAAAAGTACAAACATCTCAGCTAACTATAAGTGAGAAAAGTCACTAGGGCATATTAGGAATATGTATCTTTCATTGAGGAACTGGAGATCAAAGTAAATAGAAAGAAAGTGATGCAGAATTCAGACCTTCAGGGTATACTAAGCAGCACACTTCTGTCAGGGGGAATACTATAGTCAGTGTCAGAATCCTGGACCCTTGTTATGTACTGTATGCTTTCTTCAAGTTTTGTTGTTCCCATTGTAGACATCAAAGTTCTGTTGTGTCAGGAAACCTTTCTACTCTCCAAGATTAGAATGCCAAATGTCTAATATATGTCTTAATTCTGAATGTAACATCAGCAGAGCCAAGATATAATGGCCACATGTGTGCAAGATAAGGTACAGAGGAGAAAAATACTACAGCAATTCCAAAGGACTAATATAGGAACAGTCCCTAATTATTAAATTTCTGAACAAATAATGAGAGCATCTTGTCAGGTACAGAACTAATTCAGCTAGCAGGATGACTAATTAATAAGGAAATGGAAGCTCATGTATGACATCTAGAGAGATTGAGGGATATTTGGGTTTTTGTTTTGTTTTGTTTTGTTTTGTGTTTTTTCAGAATTCCCAAACCTAACCAAATCACAGGCACCAGCATGAATACCCTAACTGTCATCATAGAGCCTTCATCCAGTGACTAGTGGAAGCAGATACAGAGATCCACAGCTGGGCGCAAGGCCAAACTCCAGGAATCCAATAGATTAGAGAGAGGAGGGATTCTGTGAGCAAAGAACATAGAGATCATGATGGAAAAATGTACAGAGATGTCCAGCCAAACTAGTGGAAACACATGAACTGTGGACCAATAGCTGTGAAGCCCCCATGGTACTGGACTAGGCCCTCTGGATAAGCAAGACAGTTGTTTAGCTTGAACTGTTTAGAGGGTCCCCAGGCAGTGGGATTGGGATCCATCCCTAGTGCATGAGCCAGCCTTTTGGAGCCCAGTGCCTATGGTGGGACACCTTGTGCAGCCTTGGTGCAGGGAGGAGGGCCTTGGATCTGCCTCAACTGAATGTCCCAGGCTCTGCTGACTCCCCATAGGAGACCTTGCCTTGGAGGAGGTGCGATTGGGGGAAGTGTGTGGGGGGGGGGAGTGAAGGCTGGGGGCGGGAAGAGGGAGGAGAGGGGGATCTGTGGTTAGTATGTAAAATGAATAGAAAATTTCTTCATAATTAATAAATGTTATATATTTGTGAAACATCCAAAGTAACAAGTGAAGAGGCTTGAGGGAAATAGTTCAAGGTGTAAATTGTTTGGAGTGCCACTATGAGAACTTAAGTTCAGATTCCTAGCACCTACAGGAAAAGTTGGTATCAGAAGGACATGTGGTGATATTTTATTTGTGCTCTAACAAATAAAACTTGCCTGGGGATCAGAGGAAAAAGCCAGCCTCTATATTTAACATAGAGCTCATGTAGTGGTAGCACACGTTTTTAGTCCTAGCATTTGGGAGGCAGAGATTCATCCAGATCTCTGTGAGTTCAAGGCTTCACTGGGACCAGAGCCAGACAGACAAAAATTGACAGAGCTTGGCAGAAAAAGGAAGTGATGTAGCTGGGTGGAGAGAGGAAGTAAGAAGGCAGGGCACAGAAAGGTATAGAAGATGTGAGTATACAGGAAGTAGCTCTATTGGGCTGAGGATTGGGCTGAGCAAGTAAATAATGGCTGGCTTGTTTCACCCCTCTGATCTTTCAGCTTTCACCCCAATGTCTGGCTTTCACCCCAATGTCTGGTTCTGTTTTTTTTTATTATTATTATTTTTATTAATAAGACCATTTAGCAATCCGTGTTGCAAAGTACATGCCTGTTATCCATTTGAGGAAAGGGAGAGATGAAAATGTCCCTGGGTGCTACTTGCCAGCCAGTCTACTAATCTATTATCTCTAGTTTTAGTGAGTGACTCTGTCTCAAAAACAAATGTTAATACAATTGAAAAACATACCCAACACTAACATCTGACCACCATGCATAAAAACCTGTATGTACACAGTTATAATTTATACACACACAACCATGCACACAATTGAAAAAGAAAACAACTGCATGGTTAAAAAAACTGTCTGGACTTCCCTATATTAAATGTATAACTGATTAAAGAGACGAAATAAAAGTTAAATGCTACAAATGCTAGTTTAAACTTAGAAGGAAAAATTTATTATAAAATTAATACAAATTACAGATTCCACTACAAGTATATACAGAGATAGGCTGACAGATGACAAACTATAATCATGTATATGTCTAATCATATATACACATGCATACATACATAGGAGTATGTGTCTGTATCTGTGTGTGTATGTGTGATACTGATTTCAACTCAGCAATATAGAGCTCTAAAGATTCCCATTTCTTGCCCTGTTTTCTACCCCATTATTAAGCCAGTGCTGGCCCATAACTCTCTCTGATTTGAATATTCACTTCTTCATTTCTAGCTTTTACATGTGTATGCAAAGGCTCATGAAATTAGACAAGAAAATCCACAGTGCTTCATTATGATCTCGATAACTTTGATACTACTTACATTTCTATTTTACGCAATAAGTGGTAGATAGTGCATGTACACTAAGAACCTGGAAATGAGAAAAGTATTTTACCATCCATAATTATGTTAAAAGAGGAAAGTCTTAAATTATTCTTACACAGAGACTGTCTATATTCAATAACATTTTCTTCTGGAAAACCTTCCCATTGCAGCTATGAATATCAGAAATATATGAGTTTGAAAACTGTAAAGCTGTCACCACAAGTGTGAAAGACATTTAAATTAGTATCTAATAGGTGACTATTGATATAAAGCCTTATAATATTTACTAAAATGCATAGATTTGTTCTGAATTTTTTTTTTTGTTTTTTTGGTTTTTTTGGAGACAGGGTTTCTCTGTGTAGCTTTGCGCCTTCCCTGGGACTCACTTGGTAGTCCAGGCTGGCCTCGAACTCACAGAGATCCACCTGACTCTGCCTCCCGAGTGCTGGGATTAAAGGCGTGCGCCACCACTGCCCGGCTTTGTTCTGAATTTTTTATTGAAACATTATCTTCACAAATTTACATCAGCTTTGTGCATTTGCACTATAGATGCAGAGCAAAATGAAGTGTAATAATTTATATTTATAAAGAAATTGAGCAATGAGCACACATTCAGTTTTGTTCACCTGTGAAAATATGACATTGACATAGGAAAATACGTTTTTAAGGCATTATCATCAAAAGGCATGAGAAACAAGAAAATTTTATAGCAATAATGTTTTGAAGTTGGAAAACAGATGAACTAAGAAAACTGATAAATTGAAGCTTTATATATCAGCGACCACAGAAAAGAGGGTTTCCTCTGCATCAGTGAACTTGCTACTGTGTGAATATTCATCCTTGAAAGGGATAGAAGAAGAGCTTTTGATTCTTTTTCAAGGAAGAGTGAGTGAATGCAAGAGGTCAGCTTCTTCAGTAAAACAAGTGGAGACAGGAACATCAACACTTTCGTTTTAGTAAAGAATCGTTGCAGGTTGCAGAGAAGAAAAGGATAGGACAAAACTTAGTTCTCTACAAAATGTAGCATAAATTGCTTCACTGTTATTATTTGTTGAGACTGGAATCTTTCATCCCTGTGAGCAATTATCCAAAGATACTGCGAATCCTGATCAAAAGATTCACTCTTAAAAATGTCAAATAAACAATTGAACTTTCTGGGAGGATAAGGAGAAAAAATAAGTTCAGACAAAAAGGGAGATAAGTGCAACATGACAAGAGCCCAAATGCTCAGAAGTAAATTTGAGAAACTGCAGAAGCTATTCTAGCGGTGTCGTGAAATAACAAACTTATAGTTCTTAGTGGTAGCACATTTTTCATTGAGTTGAGAACAATTGAATTGTTAAATATTACATTAAAATAATGGGGCTGGAGAGATGACTTGGAAGTGAACAGCACCTCCTGCTCTTGCGGAAGACCCTGTGCCCATACACGTGGAGACTCACAACCATCTGTACCTTCAGCTCCATATCTACAAAACTCAACTGGCCTCCTTGGCCATAAATCACATACATACACATACATAGATATAGACAGAGGCAAAACACTGTTATACCAATTTGTAATTTTTAAAAGAAAAAGAATATGAGAGAGGATACACTTAATTGTTTTCTAGTTTTAACACTGTGATGATTTTCCATGTGTGGTAGAGAAGAGCATTAGTGTGTGTGTGTGTGTGTGTGTGTGTGTGTGTGTGTGTGTGTGTGTGTGTGTTGTTAACTTAAATCATTTTAAAAACATACTACTTTTAATTTTTTATGTAATATAATTAGTTCATATACTTTCTCCTCCCTCAACTTCTCCCAGAACTCCCTGACTCTCTACCCATTCAGTTTAATATGCCCCCTTCAACTCCCTCTCAAAAAAGTAAGAGACAAAAATTAAAAATGAAACAAACAAGTTAAAAGTTACAACAACAAAACAAAAACTCCACACACAGAGAAAAATTATGGTGCCCATTGCTTGTTGACCCACTACTCTGGGCATGCCTGTCCCTAAAATATATATTTGATAGTAAAGGTATACAATCTAATGAGAAACTTCATAGCTTCCATTATGAATGTTGGCTGTACTAATGATGTAAAAATGTAATGAGCTGTATAGTCCTTGGGTCTGGCTAAATTTGTGTGTGATTTTTTTAACTGTAACATTTCTTAGCAATAAATGTAAAATGAAAATGCATAGAGAAAACACAAGAATTAATTATACCTGCTAAGTTTACAAATAATTATTTCAATCCTATTTAATTATTAAATACAATATAGAAATTTTATGAATGAAAAGCCCTTTTGTACACTCTGTAATATTTAACTGATAATGTTAACTGATAAAGAGGATAAAAAGTATTTTCAAATGTAGAAACCTAAAGGTTAGTTGAAGGCCATACTGACATATAGAATATTCTTATTCTGCTATTCTCTGACTCTTGGTTTTGAAATCTGTTATCTTGAGACATTTCTCTCTATTTTTGCTGATCATCACAGGAATTACATGAACATTAGCAAACCACCTTTAAATCAATTACTGAACTGCATTTTTGGTTAATGGGTAATTCATTAATTGTTTGAACTATCAAATAGAACTTGCTGAAAATCCTTTGTACACATATATTTTACATATCAAAGACTTTCATGAGGACAATTTGTTTAAAGTATGTCATGTATTTTGACTGTTTTATAGCTTCCTGCAATCTATTTCTCAATTCCTGCTATTTCCTGAGCTATCAGATTCCTTTTTAGAAAGCTTTTTTTTTTTTCAGGATGATCATTCTATTTTTTTTAAGTTTATTTTACAATACTATTCAGTTCTACATAATAGCCACAGATTCCCTTGTTCTCTCCCTTCCTGCCCCACTCCCCTTCCCCCCAGCACACTCTCCATTCCCACCTCCTCCAGATCAAGGTCTCCCCCAAGGACTGGGATCGACCTCATAGACTCAGTCCAGGCAGGTCCAGTCCCCTCCTCCCAGATTGAGCCAAGCGTCCCTGCATAAGTCCCAGGTTTCAAACAGCTAACTCATGCAATGAGCCCAGGACCCGGTACCACTGCCTAGATGCCTCCCAAACAGATCAAGCCAATCGACTGTCTCACCTATTCAGAGGGCCTGATCCAGTTGGGGGCCCCTCAGCCTTTGGTTCATAGTTCATGTGTTTCCATTCATTTGGTTATTCATTTGTCCCTGTGCTTTATCCAACCTTGGTTTCAACAATTCTCGCTCATATAAACCCTCCTCTTTCTCACTAATTAGACTCCCAGCGCTCCACCAGGGGACTAGCCGTGGATGTCTGCATCCATATTCCTCAGTCCTTGGATGGGGTTTATGGCACAACTATTAGATACCCCCACAAAAGACTGCTGGCAATGGTTGAGAGACAGCCCGGGACTGACTTAGAAAGCTTTTTGATATATCTTTGTCTTGAACTGTGTTCCTGGCCATGCATGCCTATAGCTGTTTCAGAGTTTTATGTCTTATATTAAGGTCTATCCATGTGTTTAATTTACCTTTGTATAAAGTATGGAATCTACATTTATTTTTATATATGTGATTATCTGGATTTCCCAGCACTATTTGTTGAAAAAAAAGTCTTTTATAAATGGATTTTTCTGGCACTTTTTCACGTTCCTGTGGTTGTTGTAAGTTCAAAGGTGTAGTTCTAGGTCCTGTCTATTATTTCATATATCAGCCTGTTTTATTTCATGCCAGTACCATGCTGTTTTATACTATACCTGTGTGGTACAAGTGAAATTAGCAATTGATATATCCAGCTTTATTTTTCTTTTGTTTTCTTTTTCTTTTTTTTTTGTCATTCATGACTATTTTGGGGAATCTTTGTCCATCTGTATGAACTTTAAGAACAATTTTTCTTTTTCTTGAAGAATATTATTGCAGTTTTTATTGGTTTGCGTTGTCCATGTAGAGTGTTTCCTGTAATATTGCTATTTCCCTACTGATAATACTGAGAATGGGTCATCATCATCCTGTGTTTATAGTAACTCTTTCAGAATTTAAATTCTTCTAACGTCCCATGTGCTTTTTTTCTAAAACAGACATATTTAAAGCCATAAAGTAATTTTTAAAGTTACACTTAGTTGTTTATTTTTGTGTATGCATGTGTGTGTGTGTGTGTGTGTGTGTGTGTGTGTGTGTGTGTTAGTCAGTGTTCTTTTGATGTATGATCTTCCCTGAAGAAGAATTCTTCAGTCAAGGTTATACAAGTATCTGCCCTCTACCTTGAGAATATCCAAACAAACTCTTAGTTAATTCTTAACAAAAACAATTAATAATGGAAATGTTTTTATTCTATTTGAACACAATAGACCAAAAGTAGATCAACAGGAAGATAACCAGCAGAAAATACACAAACTAATGTGATTACTCAGTAGAATTATGGATACTGAATGGGTTTTATCAATAAAATCAAGACAGCAGGTATTTTAAATACCTAGAAGGGAATGCAAATTAAAATAAAACATCCCATAACTTGTGGTATATAAAAATTGATTCTAAGAAGACAGATGTTCATAGCTAAACTAACCTACCTTACAAAATCAAAGAAACCTAAAGTAAATAAGTAAATGATACATTTATGGAACCTAGAAATATTATAACAAGCAAAACACAAAATTTGAATAAAATGATAAATATTTGAAAAGAAGTTAATCAAATAATGATAAAAAGGTCAAAGAAGCAATATATAATAAAATAATGAGTTAATTCTGAAAAGATAAATGTCTTAGTTTGGGTTTCTATTGCTACCAAAAAATACTTTGACCAAAAAGCAAATTGGAGAAGTGCTGTGGGATAATGCTTTTATACACTGGTTTAATAAAATGCTGATTGGCCAGTAGCCAGGCAGGAAGTACAGGTGGGGCAAGCAGATGAGGAGAATTCTGGGAAGAGGAAGGGCTGAGTCAGGAGTCACCAGCCAGACTCAGAGGAAGCAAGATAACAAAGCAGAACTGAGAAAAGGTATCAAGTCACATGGCTATACTTAGATAAGAATTATGGGTTAATTTAAGTATAATAGCTAGTCAGTTATAAGCCCGAGCTAATAGCCAAGCAGTTATAATTAATATAAGCTTCTGAATGATTATTTTATAAGTGGGCCACGGGACTGCAGGGGCCTGGCAGGATCAGAGAAACCTTCATACTACAGAAAAGAAAGAATTTACTCATCTTAATCTTCTACATTCTTATTTATCACCAGAGGGAGTTAGGACGGGGACTCAAATAGGACAGAATCCTGGAGGCAGGAGCTGAGGCAGAGGGCATGGAGGGTTGCTGCACACTGACTTGCTTCCATAGCCTGCTTTCTAATAGAACCCAGAACCACCATCAAAGGGATTGGAGGACTCACAACTGGCTGGTACCTCCTCCATTAAAAACTAATTAAGAAAATGCCTTACAGCTGCATCTCATGGAGCTGTTTTCTCAACTGAGGCTCATTCCTCTCTAATGACTCTAGCTTGTGTCAAGTTGACACAAAACCAGCCACTATAAACAAAATAAGCAAAATTACTGTTTATTTGTGAAATTATTATGGCCACTCCACATAGTCAAAAGGGAAGTTTATTTTGTGTGGTAACTTATAAGTGAAGGGATAGTTTACAGGGTCTGGGAAAGGTGTGGCGCAGTCCGGCAGTGTTCTCTGGAGAACTCTGCTTGGTCTACCTCCAGCGTCCAGGGTCCAGGAACCAAGAGAGCCCACACATCTTGATCTTGGGTCTGTAGCATCCTCTCTCAGTCCTGCCTTGTAAGTGTGACCATTATGAAGCCTCAATGGGGGTTGGAATTTCCAGGTCAATACTCAAAACTGGAATGGCTACCCACTACAGCTGTTGTTCTATTAAAATTAAGGAAAATAGAGAATATCCTACCTAATAAAATTACTGATTAAAAGTGAGACATTCCATTCAATGCCAGTGAAATTCAGAGTATCATTAATTTACTCTGCAGAAGCTCACATTCAATTTATTTGAAACTTCTAATCACATAAAACCAATCAAAATTAAATTAATAGAATATGAGTCCTTATATATAAGTGGTAAATACAAAGATAAAATGTCTAACAACAATTATCTTTACTAAAATATAAAATAGCCTATATAAAGACAAGATCACTGATCAATCCTGTCATTTTTTTTTTAAATTATACCAGTGGTCTCTAAACAGTTCTGGGAGATAAATGTGAAAGACCACTACCAAACTGATTGCATGAAACCAGTAATTTCCAGATATTAGAAACATATAAAGACCAAAATTTGTATAAAGCTATCTTTCTGATATACATAGATACAAACATTCTCAATAAAACATGTTCAAATCAAATTCCAATGACACACCAATATACCATTCACGTGACTAAAAACTGTACTGCTATGGATACAGAGATAATTAAACATCTGCAAATCAATAGAGTGATATAGCACCTGAACAGATTCATGTCAAAAATAACATAATTTTTTGATGGAGGATAATAATCTTTTGTACAAGTTGAATGTCTTTATTTTAATGATAAGAACCCCAAATGTATTGTAAATAAAAGGAATATACATCAGTTTAATAGAGACTCTACATAAAAAATCTATAGGAAGCAATATAGTAAATGATTAAAATTGATAAATGTTTTCACTAAAATCAGAACTATTTCTGTTTGCATTCATATTTAATATAGTGCTTTAAGTCTTAAGTAGAGTGATGTGGCAACAAAAGAAGTTAAAGGAATAAGATTATGATAGGAAAATGTCACATTACCCCCATATCAGACAATGTTATACTTTTTAGGAGACCCTAAAGACCCCAAAATGAAACCCTTAGAATTAATAAACATTCTCAACAAAGTGTAATGATTCAAATCAACATGGGAAAATTAGTAACTCCTGCATATCAGTAACCAATACAAGAAAAATAATTAAAGAATTCAATTTCATTCACCATCACTTCAAAACAAGAACACCAAAGAATTAAAAGATCTATACAATGAAAGATCCCTAAAATGAAAATTTTCAAGTACTGAAGAAAGAATTTGTGTCTAGACAGTTACATTAGTTTTGAAAGAATAACCAAACTATTTTTTTAAGAAGTAATGCCCCTGTTGCATTTGCTCAGGAAAATTTATTGCTGTATGATTTGTTTCCAGGAAAAAAACTCTACTGAAATAATTTAAGAAAATTCATTCAATTTTAAAATTGTATTTTAGTATTTTTATGTGTACATTTGTAAATTAACACATTTCCTGAAAGCTCCAGAGAACTAAAATCAATTTAATACCAGAATGACTTCAAATATAAATACTACTTAGCACACTACACTTAATTAGAGCCATAGTGTGGACCAAGTGGTATTTAAATTTAGAGTTATTTTTCTATTAATAAATCTGTCGCAGTTTGTCGCTGTGTTTTATATTCTGGTAGGACAATTAGGTTAAAATTAGAAGAACTAAAAAGATTCATTTGCTGGAAGAGTTCAAAGCCTCCTATAGAACACAATGTTGCTTTTGAAAGATAACAAATAAAATTTAAATAAAATCATGAAGTAGCACTGGAAAAATTATTCAATAAAAATGGCTACCGAAGGCACAGACAGAAAAGAGAAAACTCCTCAGAAACCATATAGCATATTATTGTAGTAACCATTGAGATAGATTGTGGTAGGATACCCCAAATCCAAATGATGAAGCCCAAAATATCTCCAATGAAACAATATTTTGAGATTAGGATCTGTGCAAATAATTATGTTTAGATGATGTCATGAGGATAAGGACTTCAGAGTGCAAACTGTTCTTATTTAAGAAAGAAAATTGTTTCATTTCCATCTCTCATTTTTTGAACCTTTGACTTTCCCCTCACACCTGTCTAACCTTATCTATCTCCCTACTATGTAAGGATACAATAGAAGGAGAGCATCCTAAGAGCTAAGAAGAGATTCTTCACTAGAAACTGTACATGATATAGTTTCATCTCAGATTTCTTTTTTTAAAACCATTGAATATATATATGCATAATATATATATACATATACTAGTTGTTCATTTTTATATACCTTATCTATTGTACTTTGTTATAGAATACCAAATAAATTAAGACAGACAAATTTAATGAGGCTCCAACAGTAGCATGTTATGACAATAAAATTCTGAGAGCTATAAAATAATATACACTCAACATAATATTGGTACATATTTAAAATTATATCCCATAAATTCAATTCAATATTTTAGTTATCAAATGGCATTTTTCTAAACTATATCATAAAGTTCTTTTAACTTTACTTACTTTTTCATGGGTTCATTAATGAAGAAAATCATTTAAAATGTTTCATAGATAAGCACCAGATGAACAAAAGTGTGTATTTGCTCCATGTAAAAATATGCTATCATATAGAGGGGCCCAAACAAAGTGGGGATCAAAGGATTATTACAATATAAGGTAAATGAATATGTGTTAATGTGATATAGAAACAGGTTTGTTAATTGGCATCTATAACTATAGAATATAGATTCTCTTTTAATATAAAATTGTGACTACTGAGAGATTAAGGTATCAGTTGTCCTCCTCGGCTGTGAACCCTATGTGTCAGTCATGATGTGTGAACTAGTTCAATAATGACAAGATTGTTATTGGTTAACCAATCACCTTCAGTTGGATTTGAAGATCACTTCACTGAATGAAATACTTGCATGGTGCTGTAAACACAGTAAATATCCATATCTGGAGTGGATGTAGAACCTAGGAAAGGATTCACTATTCTTTCTTAGTAAAAAAATGAAAGAAGAAAAAGATGGCATCCAGATTTAAGTCTCACTATTTATGTACCAGTAATATGTGCTATGCTCATTCTGTTTTTTCTTTATTCTTCTCTCATACAATACATCCTGACCACAGCCTTCCCAACCTCACCCCTTCCAAGTAACCTCCCAGCCACCTCTCTCCATCAGACCTACTCCTCTTCCATTTCCTTTCAGAAAAGAGCAGGCCCCCAGTGATAACAACTGAACATGGCATAACAAGATGCAAGAATAGGTACAACCCCTCATATCAAAGTGAATAAAGCAATGCAGTAGGAAGAAAAAGGTCCCATGAGCAGGCAAAAGAGTCAGAAACATCCCTGCTCCCCCTGGTAGCAGTCCAACAAAACCCCAAGCCAAACCATGTCAGAATATATGCAGAGGGCCTAAGCAAAGACCTATATCATTCTTAATCACAAATCCCCTTTGGGTTAAATGGTGGGTGAACACAATTATTTGTGACTGCTTGACTGTTTGAAATAAATGATGGTTGAGTGGCTAGCCCCAAACAGAGAGTAAAGGGGAAGTAGTGTGCAAGTACCGCCAAGGTCATGACATAGAATCAACTCAACAACTACCGAGCACTCTCTCTAATATCTCTTGCTACTCCCAGGTGCGTGTGCTATTTTCCCTCACCAATCACTATCAATTATGTTTATCCCTTCTTAAATTTTATAGAAATGTAATGCTCTCTCTCTCTCTCTCTCTCTCTCTCTCTCTCTCTCTCTCTCTCTCTCTCTCTCCCATAGTTTCATTCCATTAAGTATCATTATGTATGCAGTATAATTTTTGTTGTATGAATCCAGGGCTTACCATTTATATTCCCAAGTAACATTCCCTGTGTGAGTATTGGATAGATTATAGTTTGTTTTCCTTTCAATATTGAAAAATATTGCATTATTTTAAGGTTTGGACAAGTAGAAATTCAATTATTAATGAGCATCATTACATAAAAGTCACTCTGGATAACGCTATTCATTCTTCTTGAGTATCTAAAGAATAGATTTGGTGATCATTTTCCCTTGGACATCATGTAAGTAAATTATTCTCAGAAAATTCTGTCTCAAAGTTAGAATTTTACATGTATTTTATCAGATCTAAAATTATAACTCTCAATAATTATAAAACTTACCAAAATTCAAAAAATAATAAAACTTAGGAATTTTCTAGTTGTATAAAGATGTTCCTCCCTAGGTAGGACTTCTTTGTATCTTCACCCTATTAGCTCTGTAATGTACGAGTTAATGTCTTGCCTAATTCCATGGGGTCCAGACCAGAACTTTAATACCCTAAAGCAGAGATTTTTTTTATCAATGATATCAGACAACAGCCAACATATAATTTTCCCAATCAAAACCTTATTTACAGAAAGATTTACTTCATGGAAGATCTGAAAAGACGATTTCTTATAACAAATTTAATCCATTATGTTGACAATTGGCCTCACTAATGTCAACTTGACTTTAAGTGTTCCTTTAGAGTAAAGAGGAGAAGTAATGGAGCAGACAAATTGATTCTATTTGAGTTCATATTTGTTATATTTACAAAGTATGTCTTTGAATGAGAAAAGTAAAATTTGTTCAGAGTAATTTAATTCGGAGTCTTTCCACTCATAGTTACAAAAAGAACAAGGTGCATTTTTCTATTCCAGTATTTTGTTTCACAATACAATAAAGAACTACTTTCACAAACCACAGTAGAAAGCTGACTGCCATTCTGTTTCATATATTAGCCAGAAAAATAACAGCTTTAGTATTACAGTTCAAATAAATGATATCCATTAGCCTTACCTTTATGGTAGTAAATATGTAAAAGCTATTATAATATTGCTGATATTTAAAAAATAACATTCAATTATTTTATTTTCTTACTTATTGTGGTGGTTTAAATGAGAATACCCCCATAGGCACATATATTTGAATGCTTAGTCACCAGGAAGTGGCACTATTTCACAGAACTAAAAGGATTATGAGGTGTGGTCTTTTGGATTAATGTGGCCTTGGAAGAATTGTGTCACTAAGGTGGGCTTTGAGATTTCAAAAGCCCATGCCAGACCTAATTTTTCTCTCTCTGCCCAATGATAGCTATCAGCTACTGTCCCAGTGATGACTGCATGCAGCCATGTTCTTTGCCATGATGATAACTGTCTAAACCTCTGAAAGTATAAACAAGCACTGTAAGTGCTTTCTTTCTTAAAAGTTGCCTTGGTCATGGTGTCTCCTCATCACAATAGAAAAGTGACTAAGACATTTACTTACACTAATGTAGTAATTTTTGACTATATTAAAACTCCAGGTAGAAGGATTCAATAGAAGTTTTGTGTACTTAAAAGGAAAATCAACACCAGGCACTGGTGGCACACACCTTTTTAATTGTAGCACTCTAGAAGCAGAGGCAGGTGGATCTTTATGAGTTGGAAGCCTGCCTGGTATATGGAGTGAGTTCCAGGACAGCCAAGATCACACAGAGAAGCCCTGTCTTGGAAAAACAAAAATAAAAAATAAAAAGAGAAAGAAAGAAAAAAAACAGAAAAATCATTTAAAGATACATTCTCAGTGCTCCTAATATAAGAGTCAGCGTTACACTTGAACATGTATTTTAATGTTAACACAATGATTAATGTCATTGATACATGTCTGATTTAACATTAATGTAAATTATTTCAGAATAATATTAAGGTACAAAATTGGTCATGTTTCTTAGAAAAGTATGGCCTTGTACTTGTGGGGAAATAAAGAGCTAGATTTCAGAAGGTTCAGTCATTCCAATATTCTCTAAAAATACTATATAGGAGCCATACAAATTCTACTTGCTTATTTTGTGCAAGTGTGGCATCCACAGGTAGAAATATTTCACTTTGGAGCCTCCAAGAACACTCATGCAAAGAAAGGTATAACCTAGAGGACTACAAAGTAGCCAAGGTTAAATAATCGAATTATCAGTGAATTAAAGCATACCACAAAACATGACTCTTCTCAGTAACTATTATGATTGCTTTCAATGTCAACTTGCTAGAAATTAGAAGCACAATAACAGTATAGCTGGGCCATGTGGTAGATCTCTATTGAGATTTTGAAATTTTTCCATAGTTTTTAATAGTGACTGGGTTAGTTTACAGTTCCACCAACACTATCTCTATTAGCCATACAATTGATTTTTGAGGTTTCCCTGCTTGTTTTGGCTTGTAACCTGCTGTTGTTACCCAGTTATTCTTTAAAGGCCCAATAGTTGAAATTACATGAGTGCAGCTTCCTTGTTATATGTAGAAAACACTATACAGATGCAAAGAAAGTTCTCAGAAATATTTACTCCCATTTTTCACATAATTTCCTGAGCACTGGGGATAGAAGTTGCATTATAGATGTGCCAATAGAGGCATTCATGGCCTATTAGTCTGACAATTTGACAAGTTATTAATTTCTGCCAGACATTTCACCTGTTGCAAAATAAGCTTCTTTGAATGGGGTGATAAAGATAAATATTTAAAATTCAGTTAGAAATTACACTGGTTTGAGAAAGTACCAGTAGTAACTTCTCCTGTAGGGTTCATAAACCCATCAACCACTGAGAGTTGGCAAGGTTATGAAACTAGGCCTGAGGTGCCCCATATGAAATGGGTATTAGATACAATTATTTTGTTGTTGGAGAAAACAACATATATGTTTCTTTATTACACTATTGGGGGTATCTTGAAGGGCTGATTTCTGTGCTTCATAGAGTTTGCAGTTCAGTCAGACTATTGGTTGTGTTTCTCCCAGGGTAGCTTGCATAGCATCTTTGTTTACCATTAGAGTAGATATTCATGAGAAAATTTCCAGATCAGTTCCTGCCTAATTTCTCTATTCCTGAGTATGAAGTGTGTGTTGGCTTCAGCAATTGTGTCCTTCTTCAATTCTCATACAATTAAATCTAATATTCAGGAATGAGATTTTAATGTCTATTTCAGCTTGGGTCCTCTGGGTCCTGTATTCAAAGTGCATGATATCATCAGTAAAAGGGAATTACCTTCTACATCAGTGAGGCAACCAATATCAGCATCAATAGTCTATTAGATCTCTGTTGTCTCTTAGAAAACCTTAACCAAAAACTTAAAAGGGAACTTTACATGCCTGGTATATCTTACTAATTAGTCTAGGGCTTTACAGAGAACAGTGTTAACCTAAGTAGGTAAATTTCAATAATATATGATT
>NC_134853.1:62986727-63129227 GCF_049852395.1 Peromyscus maniculatus bairdii | reverse complement strand
AAAGGCATAATGCTATCAGTAGCATGTTTAATTCCCCAAGAATTAATATACTTATTTCTTTTCTTGATTATTTATTTATTTTTGAAAAAGGATTTCATGTAACTCAAGTTGTTCCCTTACTCACTTTGCAGCTCAGGGTGACCTTGAACTTGTTATCCTACTACTTCCACTCCTAATTGCTTGAACTTTTAAGTGTTTTTGTTATGTTCAAAATCAAAATCTGGACTCCATTGGGTGTTAGGAAAATATGCTACCAACTAAGTCACATTTTCAACATGAGAAAATGATACTGATTTAATAGCATATTGAGTTTTTTAGGTAGATACTTCTGTTTATGATAAAGTATGAAAAGTTAACATTGAACCAGGCCGGTCATGTTTGAAGATTTTTCTTTTAGTGCTTTAGCAGAACTTTTTATTTGTAATATAATTTCCACAATCCTGTATTTCCCTATCTTTAGAAAAATATCAAATCACAAAAATATCACTTCATAGATTCTTTATGAGGTGGTACTTTCTAATTTTAGGATTCTGCAGACATTGCTAGTCAACAATAATATGAACAGATGGGAGTCGAAATATCAATAGTCTCCACTAAATATACATTTAAAATGAGGTTAGCTATTAAATTTGCCACAGCACAGAAGAGTTTTAAATGGGTCAACAAAACATCTTTGGGATATTTTAAGTGCATTTGGAGGCGTTACCTTACTCTCTTACTGTGTATTCTCCATGATATATATTGAGGAATTATGCGTTAAAATTTACTATTCCTGGGATGTTTTCTTCCACATCTGGTTTTGATGATGACCGTGATGATGAAGATAACAATGATGATGTTGATGATGATAGGTAATCTAAACAAGAACTTCAGACAGTTTAGGCATGTGTTCCCTCAAGGCTCCCTCCCCATCATGTGATACACAAGCAGCATTGGAAAGATAGTGAAGTCAGAAGGATTTCAATGAGAATGGGGGTAGGAGGGTTGGAGAGGGATGTGGATAAAGGGAAAGATTAACCAAACTTAAGTACGTATAAACAAATTCCTATGGAAACCTTTTGTGTTCTAGGTCTATGAAAAAACACACTGAAAAGGTTTTAAAGGCAGCATATATGAGTGATTAATGTTCTTTCTAGAAAGCAGAGATTATTAAATGAGAATTCCCATATCAGGTGTGGAATATCTCTCTAAGAGTTTTTGGTCAGGAAGGTATCAGGAGCCCCTCGAACAGTGCAGGATACTGCCTTTGTTTTTGATTGCCCCCAACCCCAGAACTAGTAGGTAAAAATCCCTATTATTAAAAACACTACAGATTTGGGTGCAAGACACAAAGTAATCAAGCTGGAACAAAGCTGGAAGCTAATTCATTTACAACTTTTGCTGTCATTGAGTGGGGAAAAGGATAGAGGTGGAGATAGGACTTTGGAGAGAATGTGTAGATGTTATGTAAGAACTGTGTTCTATCCTTCTAAAGAATTCTAAAATGTAAATCATGATAAACCTACAGCTACTCAACATTTGATTCATGATTGTACACCTAAATGCCTTGATTGACTTGCAGTAAGTTGGTCCTGGGCTTTATATCCTTGATACTTGTAGTTCCTTACAAAATAGAGACCTTTGAAACTAATCATTATAATGTGTGTAATGTTGTTTATTAAGTTATGTTTTCTCGATGAGGACGACACATACATGAAATTAGTCTCATTTACAAAACATCCAGTTTTTCAGTGTTTATAATTTTTTATTATATGGATTCTGGTTTATATGTCAGAATGTTTCTTTTAATCTCTGGTAGAATAATTTATCTTCTACAATCAGAACAAGTGAAAGATATTATAGTCTAAATTTTACATGCTGATACTCGATTTTTCTTGACCAAAATTTTATATATGTAGTTTAGGTTATGTTTCTTGTTTATTGAACTCTAACACATATACCTACTTAACTATTTAGTAATACCCTGTGACTTTTTTGAATAGTATTTCAACATTACTATGGTTGTTTTATATACCCATGTGGCCTAGTATCAATAGTTATAGAAATCATGAAAAAAATCATTCCTCGGTCTAAGTCGATTCTGTCAATACCTGTGCTGCTTTCTCTTAATATTATAATTTTACATTTTGCATGTTGTACAAGTTTTACATTTCATGTTTGCATACGGACTCGGTTTCAATCATTATTCCATGTAATGGGACAGTGTTCCAATGTTATTCCTACAGAATTCTGCATGTTGCTGTTAAATTATTCTTTATTTTTTATCTTTCTTAAAATTATGTCTAGTTGAACATGTGATACTAATTTTTTTTATTACTTACATGGCTGCTTTCCTACACTTTATCTATCACAGCATTTACTGTTGCTGTAGCCTTACAACATAGTTGACCATCTCCAACAAAATACAAACCATGTTATAATTCATTCTTGTGTAATATTTTGTTCATAGCTTGACTTAGGCATTCCTTTTTGCATCTTGTTAAGTATTTCTGTGTGTTTTTCTGATTTTAAGGTATGCTTTTAATAATATGAACATTTGCATATATATTTTCACTATCAGCATTATTTAATATTAGCTTATTTGTAAATGTGAATATATACACAAATATCATGTATAATGCACCCATATCATGTAAAATAATGCTAATATTTATGTGTATTGCTTACTCTTCTATAAATTCTGCACACATATATGCAACACATATATTCAGTTCCTTGTATTATATAGTAATATGGTATGATATAATAATATGTGACAGTAGGAAAGATGCCATCATTTCAGCCTATAATTGTCTGTTTTTAATGAGGAAATAGAGAATTGTCCACTATGGCTTCTATTTTCTGCCTTTAGTTATTTCTTTGTCTAGATTTGCTGGGCTGATCCTTTGCTCACACTTGCTTTAAAGGCAGCTGTCTGGTTAATTCACACAGGTTTGGCAGGCAGCAACTGTCCAAGGGAACTGAGATGAAAACAGCAGAAGAAACCAATGATTTCCTTTCATCTGTCAGTGTTGCACATTTGTCATCATCTGTCCCAGGCTGACATAACCAACTCATGTCACATGGTAGGATTTTTCAGCTTTAGTATTCTGAATGAATTGCAAGGGGCAGGCAAAAGGCTGACTCATTATGATATGGCTGATCATAAACACATCATACAAATCTTGTTTCTAGTGATTATTGATCGAAATTAGATAACTGCACCTTTTCTATTAAAGGATATCTATATAGTGTCCTATTTATAAGCAATGATTTTCTCAAAATTTAGATAAAGTGACTTTTTATGTTTCATGTCCTCACATACAGCTCATTCATCTTTTTTCCTCCAAATATCATCATTTTTCTGCTTCATAAAGTACAAAACATGATTTTTAGCTATTTATTCTATTCATTTTCCTAGGTATAAATCATACGAATCATCTTCTCTCAAGAGTCAGGCCTTCAAAGGGCAAGGGAATGTTCAGTGGTCCCATTTCAAAAATGCCTGGGTAATAACATCTGCATTCTGAAATGATGTTTAATCACAGCCAAGCCTAGTTTCAGTTTCTCTTGCCAATACAGTAGCATACTTAATATTTACAAATGTTATACATAGCCCCCAAATAATATTTCTGCTGTATTAAGTGCCATAAATAAAACAAACCTTCAGACATTGTGAATTCATTATTTTCTAAAATTTAACCAGAATCAGAATTTAAAAATGTCCAATTCTAAACATATATTACAGATACATTTGTAACATAATGTATCTGTTACATAAGTAATATAACAAAATGACATATGGAACTATTTTCTCAATATTAAATGCATATTGCTCAGAATTTGGTATTAATCTAATTTTGGTCTGCATATGAAAATTGAGTACATTTCTCAAAGATTTTTTTTAGAAAAAATGTTTTGACATGAATTTTGTGTAACTGACATGAAAATAATACTTCTATCATCAATTATATATGTTTAATGAGGCATGCATCCTAATCATCTGTTTTTATATAAAATTAATTAATTTATAATATATACAACTATAGTTACTTTTGAATAATATTTGAACAATATTTAAAATGAAATTAGATGAAGTCTAATCCATTTGAAAATCAAAATTAATGAAATATAGAAGCTAGAAATATTACAACATATGAAATATATTCAAGAAAATGCATACATGTTTGAATTAACCTTTATTGCTACTATGGATTCTATAAGTATGTGAAACAATTATGTAATTGTTGTGGATTTGTTGTCTTAAAATAATGTCAGTTTTAGTAGTTTTCTTAAGTAGCCACAGAGAATTGTGCATACTGTGCACTACAGCTTAATCTTTATGTTTCAAAATTATTCATTAATTATCTTTCTATATCTGTAACATATCTTCAAAATTAACTGGCCCAAAGACACTGAAATCTGCTGAGGGAATGAGTCAATTATTCAGTCACAAAGAACCACTGAGCATTCAAAGTATAGGATAATATCATTAATGAGGACTGTGTTGCATCTTGTTAAATCTTGCATCGGGGTATGAGAATACAAGCTTAACCTCTCCTGAAGTGAAGGCTTGTGGGGATGATGAGAATAATGAGATTGAGTTCTAACTCTTAATATGAAACTGGAAAATGCAAAATATCAAGGGAAAGCATTTATGTTGGCCAAGATTTGCATAACGATTGGCCTGTACTGCAGGTCAAGGTAACATTTACATGGGTAATATGATTAAAGTAAGGATGATTTCATTTGTGACAGGCATAAAAATCTCCAAAAGACTCACGTATTTAATGATTAATAAAAACATGGCAATTGGGAATGGGGAATAAAACAATGCTAGACATTATCATTCATTTATTGTCATGTTATTAATATAAGTCAAATGTAATTTTAATGTTCTTTATTAAATATTGGCTTACGAAACAGAATTTATCTGAATAATGGACAGCTACATGTAATGAGAAATCTACTAATGAGTTAGTTCTGCGGCCAATTTGGGGTTAGCCTACTTGGTTCTAGGGAATACAAATATAAAGAATTGTTTTATTCCTTTAATATCTATAATCCTTGTGAGTTGTAATGACCACAAGTCGTAAGGGACAGTGGAGATTTAGACATGATGGTGTAGTCCGTTCAACTAAATATACAGGTTGTTTACAACTGGAATTACTATATAATTGCCTCTGACAAAAAAAATTATCAGTCATGATTATTGATGACATCAGAATATCACTTCTATCTTGAGGAAGGAATAATTTACTGATACTTTGAAATGCTGAATCTCAAATATAATCTAAAAATATTGCCAAAAAGTGAAAATCTTTATTCTTCAGGGAAAAGTTATGATCGTAACATTCACTGAATAGTTTTTAAAAGGAGAAAAATCCAGTGAAATTAGAGAGTGCGGGTCAATATTCTGAGCAACTGGAAACAGAGAAAATGTTACTATAAAGATCATGTGGAGGTTGTCAAAGAAGACTAAGACTTTCCCTGCTGCAGTAAGGAAGAGTCCAGATATAGAAGAGTTAGCATGAAAAACTGAGGAAGAAATATAAGTAAAGGAAAATACAAAAGAGCCATGGACATTTTTCCAGGGTATATAGAGGAAACTTTGATGGAACATTATTGCTTATATGTAGCATGTCTTTAGTGAATATTACAAAGACTTTAAACATACTAGGAAGCACTTAATAGCTGATGGTCAGTTAGAAATGTATTTATTTATTCATCTTTTAAGGAAATTGTAGTCATTCAAATTCTAATTCACACATAACTTCTCTAGGGACATGTTTAATGGTAGTACAGCACACTATATGGGTATTCATAGGGCAGAAGAAGAACAATAGACTACTGATCTGATCAAAGGATAGTCATTGATTTCAACATATCCATAACTTCTTTAATTTAGACCCTTTTTCTCTTAACACATAAATCAGGTAAGAACAAACAGTGCTGTGAGCATCAGTTAAATTTTACCTTGTCAGATGGCTTCTGTCAAGGCAGCTTGAAATTAGCAATGCATAAGTGTATACTTATTTTAGCGTGGTATTTTTTTTTACCACACCTCAGGAACCCAAAAAGCAAAAAGACCATGCTGCTACTCTGATGCGTGCGCGCGCACGCGTGTGTGTGTGTGTGTGAAATTTTCTGCTATATAAACTCTGTAGTAGTTATGTCTGGCATTGTAAATAACACTGGGTTTAGAGGAAATTAGAAACATGAGAAATTTTAGGAAAAATAAAAAAGACAATAGCATTCTTAAGAGTCTTCTTTTGTGAGGGTGAGAAACTCAACAGATTTATTAATGTATGATAACAGGAAATATAAATAAAGAAAAAAATCATAAAGTAATGTCTTTACTGCATTCATAATTTGTTGACTAATCTTCAAGTTAGTGTTTTGAATGCTTAGTCAATATGACAGAACTCTTTGTTAGAAGAGATTGTAGACAGTCTTTCTTAATGCTATAAATCTAATGTACCATTTAATGCCCACTATTATATAAAAACATGACTAGAAACCTTGTGAAGAACATAAGGAACATAGATGTTTGATTACCTCAATTCAAGGCACATACTTCTAGACATAAGTTTGAATGTATGGTTGTCATTTTTCTAAGAATGGCAAAATTATAAGCAATTTTACTAATATTTGTTTGATAGACAATAGGATAGATTATTTAAGGCTTTTTTTTTTGACAGTTTCAGTTTCTTATGGTCATTTGTTGTCCAAAAATCAGTGAATATAATACAATGAGATTTATTCAGAAGAAAGGGAAGAGAGAGAATGAGAGAGACAGATTCACATAAATTTTGTTACATTATAATAATTACTCCTATTTGTTATTAGTTATTGTTAAACTATTTCTGTACAAATTTCTAAACAAAATTTATATAGCTCAGACCCATAAAAGGTCCTTGTTTGTGACTTCAGTTTCTGTGAGCCTCCGTGAGCTTGCTTAGTTGATTATGTGGGCTGTGATCTTGTGGTCTTCTTGACCCACATGACTCTTACAATCCTGTCTTCTGTGGGATTCCCTTGGCTATGCCTATTGTTTGTCTGTGGGTTTTTTCATCTGTTTCCATTAGTTGCTGGATGACACCCTTCTGATGATAATTAGGGTTAGCACTGACTTATGAGTATAGGAGAATATCAAGATTTTTTGTAGATGTAACCATCGTCTTATTAAATAAGAAACACAGAACCAATGTAAAAGAGAAAGCCAAGAGGTCAGAGCTCAGAGCTAAAACCTCACCCTTCCTCCTGCAGTGGTCCTAGCTTCCTGAAAGAGAGCTACTTCCTGTGTGTATGTCTTTTCATAGTCTTTTTGTTCTGCCTTCTCATTGGTTGTAAACCCAAACACGTGACTGCCTCATCACTGCCTGTATGTACAGCCCCCCAGGTCTTAAAGGCATATGTCTCTAATGCTGGCTGTATCCCTGAACACACAGAGATCTATCTAGCTCTTCTACCAAGTGCTGGGATTAAAGGCGTGTGCCCCCACCGCCACACTCTTGCTATGGCTCTAATAGCTCTGACCCCCGGACAACTTTGTTTATTAACATACAATCAAAATCACATTTCAGTACAATTAGAATATTACCACAATTTTTTTTTTTTTTTGCCTGTCAGGTTTGGTTGTATCTTGGAGTCTCTGGGCTGTCCTGCCTTTGGTTCTTAATCAATCAGCCAGTGCCCAGCATGGTATCTCTCTCATAGGTCGGCTTTAAATTGGACCAGTCATGGCTTGGCGACTCCTGCAAGATCTGTGCCACCATTGCCCCAACCACTTCTTACAGACAGGACAGATTGTAGGTCAAAAGTTTGTAGCTGGTTTAACATTCCAATCCAACTGCTAAGACACTTGCCTGATTGTAGAAGATGACCTGCTTGTGCCCCATATCCCCTATTACTAGGAGATTTCCTAGGGTCACTCTCATTGATCCCAGGGAGTTTCCACTGCACAAGGTTTCTACATCCATCACCCCAAAAATAACCCAATTCCAGTCATCTCCCCCTCTCCCAGTATCTTCTCCCAAAATCCCTCTCACCCCTACCTGATTCCTACTGTTCCCAACTGCAGATGCCCCAGTCCATCAACAATATCTATTCTATTTCTCCTTACCAGAGAGATTGATTCATGTATCTCTCTTTGAGCTCTCCTTGTTACTTAGCCTTTCTGGGTCTGTTGGTTGTAGCAGGGATATACTTTACATAACAGCTAATAAACACTTAGAAGTGAGTATATAACATGTGTGTCTTTCTGGGCCTGGATTAACTTACTCAGGATGATCTTTTTAGTTCAATCCATTTCCCTGCAAATTTCTTGATGTCATTTTTTTTAACAGCTGAGTAATGCTCCATTGTGTAAAGGTGCCACATTTTCTTTATCCATTCTGTAGTTGAGGCATATTTAGGTTATTTCTACTTTCTGGTTATTATTAATAAAGTTCCAATTAATATGGCTAAGCCAGTGTCTTTATGATTTAATGGAGCATCCTTTGTATATATTCCCAAGAGTATGATAGCTGGATCTGGATGTTAATCAGTTTCCAATTTTATGCATAAATGCCATATTGATTTCTATAGTGGGTATACTAGTTTGCATTCTCACCAGCAATGGAGCCATGTTCTGCTTCTCCTCATGCATAGCAGCATGAGCTGTCACTTGTGTTTTTAATCTAAGCCATTCTCACAGGTGTGAGATAAGAAGAAACAAAGAGCTAAAGAGGCCCACAGAAATCCACAAAGATACCCCCACAAAAGACTGCTGGCAATGGTCGAGAGACAGCCGGGACTGACCTACTCTGGTGATAGGATGGCCAAACACCCTAATAATTGTGCCATAAACCCCATCCAAGGACGGAGGAATCTGGATTCAGAATCTCAATGTAATTTTAATTTGTATTTCCCTTACAACTAATGGTGTTGAACATTTCTTTAAGTGATTATTAGCCATTTGAGATTCCTCTGTTGAGATTTTCTGTTTAGATCTGTACTCTATTTTTTTATTGGATTATTTGTTTTGCTGCTCTTTAGTTTCTTGTGTTGCTTATATAGTTTGGATTTAAGCCCTCTGTTAGTTATAGAGTTGAATAAAAAATCTTTTCCCATTCTACAGGTTGCTGTTTTGTACTTTATATAGTCTCCTTTGTCTTACAGAAGCTTCTAAGTTTCATGAGAACCCAATTACTAATTGTTTTCTTAGTGCATGCCCTACCAATGTTCTGTTCATAAAGTTTATTCCTGTACTAATGAGTTCAAAGTTATTCCCTACTTTCACTTCTATCAGATACATTATATCTGGTTTTTGTTTTTTTTTTTTTTTTTTTTTTTTTTTGGTTTTTCGAGACAGGGTTTCTCTTGTGTAGCTTTGCGCCTTTCCTGGAACTCACTTGGTAGCCCAGGCTGGCCTCGAACTCACAGAGATCCGCCTGCCTCTGCCTCCCGAGTGCTGGGATTAAAGGCGTGCGCCACCACCGCCCGGCCTATATCTGGTTTTATGTTAAGGACTTTGATCTAATTGGACCTGAGTTTTGTACAGGGTGGTAGATATGAACCTATTTGCATTCTACTAGATGCTGACATCCAGTTAAACCATCACCATTTCTTGACGACACTTTCGTTTTTCCATTGTGTATTACCGGCTTCTTTGACAAAAATCAAATGTGCATAGTTATGGGAATATGTATCTGGCTCTGGGTCTTCAATTTGATTCCATTGATCAACCTGTCTGTTTTGTTGCCAATACCATGTGGTTTTAATTACTAAAGCTCTGTCAGATAGATTGAAATCAGTTTTGATGGTACCTCCAGATATTATTTATCATACAGAATTATTTTAGCTATCCTGTTTTTTTTTTTTTTTTGGTTTATTGATACAATTTTTATAATTTATTTTACAACACCATTCAGTTCAACATAATAGCCACAGATTCCCCTGTTCTCCCACTCTCGCCCCCCTCCCCCTCCTCCCAGCCCACCCCCCATTCCCACCTCCTCCAGATCAAGGTCTCCCCCGAGGACCGGGGTCGACCTGGTAGACTCAGTCCAGGCAGGTCCAGTCCCCCCCTCCCAGACTGAGCCAAGCGTCTCTGCATAAGTCCCAGGATTCAAACAGCCAACTCATGCAACAAGCCCAGGACCCGGCGCCAACGCACAGCTGCCTCCCAAACAGATCAAGCCAAATGTCTGTCTCACCCGTTCAGGAGGCCTGATCCAGTTGGGGGCCCCTCAGCCTTTGGTTCATAGATCCTGTGCTTCCATTCATTTGGTTATCTGTCCCTGTGCTTTATCCAACCTTGGCTTCAACAATTCTCGCTCATATAAACCCTCTTCTTTCTTACTAATTAGACTCCCAGTGCTCCACCAGGGGCCCAGTCGTGGATTTCTGCAACCAGATTCCTCAGTCCTTGGATGGGGTTTATGGCACAACTATCAGGGTGTCTGGCCATCCCTTCACCAGAGTAGGTCAGTTCCTGCCGTCTCTTGACCATTGCCAGCAGTCTTTTGCGGGGGTATCTTTGCTTAAGTCCAAGTGGACTTTCTTTCCCATTTGTATCTCCTTTAGTTGTCTTATTCCTCTACCTAGAATTTCAAACATTACACTGAATAGATATGGAGATAGTGGACAGCCTAGTCTTTTTCCTGATTTTAGTGGAATTGCTTTGATTTTTATCTCCATTTAATTTGATGTTGGTTATAGGCTTGTTGCATATTATTGCTTTTATTCTGTTTAGGTATTTCCCTTTTATCCTTTATCTCTCCAAAACTTTCATCATAAAGGGGTGTTGGATTATGTCAAAGGCTTTTTCAGCATCTAATGTGATGATCATGTATTGTTGTATTTTTTCTTTCAGTTTATTTATATGGTGGAATACATTGACAGATTTTCATATGTTTAATTATCTTTGCATGTCTGGGATGAAGTCTCCTTGGTCATGATGGATGATCTTCTTGATATGTTCTTGGATTCAATTTACAAGTATTTTTTTGAGTATTTTTGCATTTATATTTTGAGGAAAACTTGTCTATGATTCTCTTTCTTTGTTGAATCTTTTAGGAGTTTGGGCCTAAGTATGACTATGGCCCCATAAAATGAATTTGAAAGTGTTTCTTCTGTTTCTACTTTGTGTAATAAATTGTGGAATATTGGCATTAGCTTGTCTTTGAAAGTCTGTTAGAATTCTGTGCTAAAACCATCTGTCCCTGGGCTATTTTTTGGTTGGGAGACTTTTAATGACTGCTTCTATTTCTTTAGGGGTTATATGTCTATTTAAATTGTTTATCTGATCTTGATTTAACTTTTATAAGTGTTGTGTATTGAGATAATTATCCACTTATATTAGATTTTAAATTGTGTTTTTCAAGACAAGGTTTCTCTGTATAGGTTTGGAGACTGTCCTGGATATTTCTCTGTAGACCAGGCTGGCCTCAAACTCACAGAGATCCACCTAGGTCTGCTTCCCAAATGCTGGGATTAAAGGCATACACCACTGCTGCCCAGCTTAGAGTCTTCAATCTTTTAAGTACAGTTTTTAAAAATATGGCCCAATGATTCTTTGGCTTTTCTTGATGTCTGTTGTTATATTCCCCTTTTCATTTCTGATTTTGTTAATTTCTGTATTTCTGTCTCTCTTTTAGTTCATTTGGATAAGAGTTTGTCTATCTTGTTGATTTTTTCAAAGAACCAACTCTTTGCTTCATTAATTTTTTTGTAGTGTTCTCTAAATTTTGTAGTGTTCTCTAAGTTTCATTATTTCGTGCTGTCTCATCTTTTTATGTGTGATTGTTTCTTTTTTTTCTAGAGCTTTCTGGTGTGCTATTAAGTTGGTACTATGAAATCTCAGTATGTTCTTTATGAAGGCACTTACTGCTATGACCTTTCCTCTTAGCAATATTTTCATTTTTTGCCTTGAGTTTGGGTATACTGTGAATTCATTTTCATTGAATTCTATGAAGGCTTTAATTTCTTTATTTCTATCTTGATCCAGCAATCATTCAGTAGAGAATTTTTAAGTTTCTATGAGTTTGTAGGATGCCTGTTGTTGTTGATATCCAACTTTAATCAGTGGTGCTCTAATAGGATGTATGGGGTTATTTCAGTTTTACTGTATCTGTTGAGACATGCTTTTTGACTGATTATGTGCTCAATTTTGAAAAATGTTCTATGATGTGCTGAGAAGAAAGTGTATTCTTTTGTTTGGGCAAAATGTTCTGTAGATACATGTTAGGGTTCATTTAGTACATAATATCTGTTAGCTACAGTGTTTCTCTGTTTAATTTTTATCTGGTAGAGAACAACTTTATTTTATTGTATTTTAAAACAATATTCTTTAGGAATTCTCTGAGAATTTCATACAATGCTTTTTTTTAGTGTATTCAAACCCTCTCTATTCTTTACTCCGTCACTAACTACTTTGAGTTTTTTTCCCTCAACCCCCAATAAATCCAGTTTGAGTTGTCCAAGTAATCAAGAGAACATTATTGCCCTGTTTTGTAGTCAATGCCATCTTAAACAATCACACACACACACACACACACACACACACACACACACACACACACACACAAGCAAAAATATTAACTGACCCTCCCTCATTCAGTTTTTATCAACACTAATAGCTGCTCATCTTATGGTAGAATATTGAGCCCAACTTTCCAGTTTCATGCTGGGATTTGTCTAGTTTGGGTAGATATATACTATTATCTGGAAATGACTGCTTCATTGATATGATCTTCCAATTTTGTTTCTTATGTGATTTATACCTCTTTTCAAGAAGGTCCCTGAGCTCTTGAGAGAGGGTTGCAATGTATCTATTTCTTTTTGTGATTAACACTCCATTGCCTCTTCATCTGTATATGTCAGGCATTTGAGAGTACTGCAAAGATTTACTTCTAGAAGCAAAGTTCTAGAGACGTCCCCAGAAATCCACAAAGATCCCTCCACAATAGCCCCTTGGCAATGGTTGAGAGAAAGCTGCAACTGACCTACTCTGGTGATCGGATGGCCAAACACCCTAACTGTTTTGGTAGAACTCTCATCCAGTGACTGATGGAAGCAGATGCAGAGATCCATGGCCAGGCCCCAGGTGGAGCTCCGGAAGTCCAATCAGCAAGAAAGAGGGGGGATTATATGAGCAAGAGATATTGAGACCATGATTGGAAAAAGCACAGGCACAATAGCCAAATGAGTGGAAACACATGAACTATGAAACAATAGCTGAGGAGCCCCCAACTGGATCTGGCCCTCTGGATAAGTGAGACAGTTGATTAGCTTGAACTGTTTGGGAGGCATCCAGACAGTGGGACCAGGACCTGTCCTTAGTGCATGAGCTGGCTATTTGGAACCTGGGGCCTATGCAGGAACACTTTGCTCAGCCTGGGTGAAGGGAGAAGGGGACTGGACCTGCATTGACTGAATCTACCAGGCTGAGCTGAATCCCCAGGCGAGGTCTTGCTCTGGAAGAGATGGGAATTGGGGGGTAGACTAGGGAAAGGGCTAGTTGGGGGTACAGGAGGAGGGAGGACAGGGGAATCCATAGCTGATATGTGAAATTAAATTATAAAATAAAAATAGAGCACTTGGGAAATTAACAGACAACTTTAAGATAGCTCTTTAGAAACATATAATATTTATATGTACACTTTGCAACACTGTGATGTGTGCATACTGACACACTGTATTAAGACTTGATACAATATCATGCCAACTTACCCATTTGAAAAATTCTGCATATTCTGTATGTGTAAGATCAAGCCTGAAAATAATAAAAGCAGTTTTATAAATAAAATCAATTTCTGAAGCCTGAAAAAAAAGAGAACCTTCTGAGGATTGAGCAATTGATACTCTGATCTATGGTTATAGCAGTAAGTCATTGGGAGTTATTTTAATATTATGTCAATTTATCAGAATAACAGTATTATATTTCTTCTAGGTGCTATGACCTATCTATCCAGAGTGTATGGGCCCCTTTATCAGTGTCATCCAATAGATGTTTCCTTATATCTAAAGATAAAGTAGTTGGTTACTCCCATAGCTTTCATGCCACCACTATAATAGTTGGCATATGTGCTTGGGTAGATTGAAGTTTGAAGTATTCATAGCTACATGAGACCAGGGGTCACTTTTTCTGTTAGCTATGTGAATATCAACTTCAAGCATGATGAAAGCTAGCCAGTAGGGATGTAGCATTAAGGTTAGTATTAACTATATTGTTGTATAATCTGTTACTCAATTATATGGTGCCTTCAGCAGTAGGAACTTACTGCTGAGTTCTGGAGCAAACCAAGAATATTGGCAATAGCTGGTCTGTAATGTTTGAGAAGTATATTTGACTCTATTGGCCAACAGCTCAAAAAAAAAAAAAAAGAACCCACTCATGGTGCCATGTTTTTATTTGCTGGCATGTGACATCTAGATGAGGTATTATCTCCCTGTGTATGGTACACCCATTAAAGTTCCTTTCATATATGAACATGTGAATATTTTAGGAAGTTTCTAAATATTAGGTTTCCATATGGCTGTTTTGAAAGGTCTCTAGTATTTATTTTCCCTTCTTATAAATCCTCCTCTACCATAACCTCTCATCTGCTACTCCAATTTACCCTTCCTGATCTATCATTGCATGTGAACCCTTTATCTAACTTTTTTCTTTCTTTAAGACCACCGCCTGTCAATCTTGCTCAATACAAAATTCCCTGTTTTTAATATACTTGCATTTGAGGCCTTCCAATTGAGGGAGAGTAGCAATGTTACCACAATTCAGTTAAAATATCTTTTTTTTTATTTGAAGATGAAAGTTAGTAATCAGGTTATCCATCATCTTTATGGCATATGTTTCCTACACATGTATTCACCTCTGAACTAGTATCCTGAAAATATATTTGTTCATTTAGAACACAAACAGAAGACTTCATACTTCTCAATACCACCTGCCCAAGCAAGAACTAGTGGAATGACTGTGAGAGTGATTCAGAAGACGGAGTACTCTCCATCCCTCCATTCTTGATTCCTCCTTCTTTTGTCTCTGTTCTTCTGTCTCCCTGGTGTGTGTGTGTGTGTGTGTGTGTGTGTGTGTGTGTGTGTATGCTTCTATTTTTTTCTTTGTTTTCTCATTTTGTTGTTTTGATAATAGGTCTTGCTGTAATAACCCCAGTTTTCTGAGTTGACTTTGCTATATACTTTTCCATAAAAATATTATTTATTATTATCTATTCAATATTGAAAGGGAAAATCATAATATATGCTATCGTCAACAAAATTAATAATTTACAATATCTATTTTGAAGATGTCATTTTAAAAAATTGCCTTATAAACACATAAGCTCTCAAGACACAAAGATTTTAAGTTTATTGAAAAGCCATTCATATGTATATCCAATTTTGTATTTCATATTTGTAGTATCTAGGTCAATATAAACTTAATATTCATAAAATAACCATGGAATGGGACTGAATATGAGATATCTATAAATTAATCAGAGCAAGGTGACATCATAGGAATCTATTTAAAATAAAATATTTATAAATATACTTTATTATACTTTGTGTGAAGAATACAGATTCATCACATGTAAGAAAATTTTAGAGAAACAATCACTTTTTGAATCATGAAATGAAAGAATTATATTTTATAACACTTAGCTGTGGTGGTAATCTAATTGTATTGAAATATTATTTTGATTTGTACTGAAATATTAATTTGATTGTATGTTAATAAATAAAGTTGTCTGGGGGTCAGAGCTATTAGAGCCATAGCAAGAGTGTGGCGGTGGTGGCACACGCCTTTAATCCCATAAGATCTCTGTGTGTTCAGGGTCAGAGCTATTAGAGCCATAGCAAGAGTGTGGCGGTGGTGGCACACGCCTTTAATCCCATAAGATCTCTGTGTGTTCAGGGATACAGCCAGCATTGGAGACATATGCCTTTAAGACCTAGGGGGCTGTACATTCAGACAGTGACGAGGCAGTCATGTGTTTGGGTTTCCAACCAATGAGAAGGCAGAACAACATACTTTAAAAATACGAACCGAGAGGAAGTAGGTCTCTTTTCGCGAAGCTGGGACCGCAGGAGGAAGGGTGAGATTTTAGCTCTGAGCTCTGACCTCTTGGCTTTCTCTTTTACATTGTTTCTGTGTTTCTTATTTAATAAGACGGTTGGTTACATCTACATCTGGCGCCCAACGTGACAAGAATCCATTAAAAACTGCTTGGCTTGGCGGCAGGTCCGCTTTCCCGCAAGGGCGGCAGGCGGCCCGCGGCGGCGGCGGCGGCGGCGGCGGCGGCGGCAGCGGCACGCGGCGGCCGGCGGCGATCGGCTTCTTAGTCCGAGCTGCTGGCGTCCTAGTCCGGGTAGCAACTTCTAGCCCGGGCCTAGGTCTGTGAGCAGCTTGCCTAAAGCCGGTGCTACAAACAACTCAGACCTGCCCTGTACGCACGTGGTCGGAGCTTAAGGAAGCCAGACCCAAGCCTTGACTCGGCACAAGAGGGAACACGTGGCTGCATTTAAGCTTTAGCCGGCTACGCTTTCTTGTGCGTTCTCTCTTTCCTCTCTCTCTCTCTCTCTCTCTCTCTCTCTCTCTCTCTGGATTTACACCTGGGACACTAGGTGGCTGCTTTGAAAATCCCCTCGGATTTCTACTGTTCTACGCAGATTTGGTAAGTCATAATATATCAGATATTTTAAAGGAAACTATCTAAATCATGACAGGACACTAGTGGAATTCAGGTGTTTCTGGTACGTGGACTGCTCTCACCCAATGTGAGGTTGAACTGTTGACCTTGTGTACATCCTACTTCACAAATGAGTCTGTCAGATACACTAAGCCTATAGGCTAAAGATGATGCCCCAACACTGCGGAGAAACCTCAGGTGACTGCCCAGGCAGCTGGCTGTTTCTGTCAACTCACAAAATTTTTTTGGAAGTTGCTTGCATGCACTTCCTGTTTTTATTTTTGTTAGCTAATATTATTCCCTTCTTGGGTCTCTGAGGGAGTTAAGATTAGTTAGTTATGGTTGAAGATTAGTTAGTTATAGTTGAAAATTAATTAGGATAGAAAGTACATTAGATACATCTTGGAATTATCAAAATAGGATAGATAATGGAATTATTTTCTCTGATTCGTCAAATACCTGTTTAGGTATTTATTACTTGTATATATTGTATATAGTTATTGTACTTTTGTATATAGTTTTTCTTTTGTTAGTCATAACCTTTTGCTTTTTTTCTTTTTATTAAAATAGAAAAGGGGAAATGTGGTGGTAATCTAATTGTATTGAAATATTATTTTGATTTGTACTGAAATATTAATTTGATTGTATGTTAATAAATAAAGTTGTCTGGGGGTCAGAGCTATTAGAGCCATAGCAAGAGTGTGGCGGTGGTGGCACACGCCTTTAATCCCATAAGATCTCTGTGTGTTCAGGGTCAGAGCTATTAGAGCCATAGCAAGAGTGTGGCGGTGGTGGCACACGCCTTTAATCCCATAAGATCTCTGTGTGTTCAGGGATACAGCCAGCATTGGAGACATATGCCTTTAAGACCTAGGGGGCTGTACATTCAGACAGTGACGAGGCAGTCATGTGTTTGGGTTTCCAACCAATGAGAAGGCAGAACAACATACTTTAAAAATACGAACCGAGAGGAAGTAGGTCTCTTTTCGCGAAGCTGGGACCGCAGGAGGAAGGGTGAGATTTTAGCTCTGAGCTCTGACCTCTTGGCTTTCTCTTTTACATTGTTTCTGTGTTTCTTATTTAATAAGACGGTTGGTTACATCTACACTTAGCTTTATAGATAAATTTTTATAGTTTTAACTTTGAGAGAACAATGTTTTCTCTCTTGTTTTTGTGATACTATTCAAATTATAAAGACTCAATTTCATCAATTTTCCATGGAATAATTTCTATTAAATTTATTAAAGTCTTTAAAAATGAGTGATGGCCTCAAATGGTAACAGATGCCAGGTAGGTAATAAAGTAATGAAGTAATTGTATGGAAGGATTTGGGGGAAGGTATTGAGATCGAGTTCATATGTACTTCATAGAGACATTTAAAACATTTTAAACATACACATAAAACATGCATTTTAAACATATATGTAAAATGTTAGTGGAACATGTCTTCAAACAATATCTTCAAACATTTTCTACATCTTAAAAAATAAGCTACCATTCCACACAATTAAAATGTATTTTCTGTTCATAAATTGCTTCATTTCTCTTTAGTTTATATATTTATAAATATGACTCCCATAATATTTGTGCCATTGTTGCACCAGTATATATTGCAAACAGGTTGCTGTTTGAAGGTCATGGAATTTGTAGCTATGTGATACTGACAGTGGCTGTTTTTCTCCAAGCCTATACAAAGTGCTTTCCAGCAGCAAGAATGCTAGTCAATGAAGTTGATGCATCTAGTAGGGAAATAGTTCAATTTCTCCAAGGTCAGTCACATAAGTAACTGATTTCCTCAGCAATATGGTCCTACTGTCACAGATTTTGAAAAGGAAACCAGTAGCCTTGGCAAAAACCTATAATATTTGGGGACCTATGGAACCCATTTTGGCAATGACTCAAGAAGGTTTAAAATCATTCTTGGCAGGTTTTACTTTGTAGAATAAGATGTCTATCGTTTGCATTGTCTCTCTCAAATGGTAACTTCATTTAAATACCTTTCATAATGAATATGCTTTAGGAAACTTTATAGTATTAGGTTTCCATATAACTTTCCAAAGAACTTCATCATTAGTTGACTCTTAATCTTGTGGTGATATTTTACTTGTGCTGAAATGTGGTGATATTTATTTGTATGTTAATAAATGAAGTTTGTCAGGAGATCAGTGGAAATAGCAAACAATTAACATGAAAGTCAGGCAGTGATAGCACACACCCTTAATCTAATCACATGGCAGGCAGGGTCTCTGTGTGTTCAAGGTCATACTAGGGAACAACCAAGCATGGTGACACATCCCTTTAATTCCAGTGCCAACCATAGAGACCTACAGGTCTGTACAGACAGGCAGTGGCAAGGAAGAGGGATAGCTGGGCTAAGAGCCAATGAGAGGGAAGAACAGCAAGGCAATAAAGGCTTCAGGAGACAGGAAGTGGCTCTCTTTGGAATCTATGGCATGGTGAGTTAAGGTTAGCTGGTGGCTCTCCAAAATTTCCCTGAGGCTTTAACCCCTATATTTGGCTCTGTGTTTTTTATTGAATAAGACCGCTTAGAAATTTGGCTACATAGTCTGACTTTCTTTCTATGTCTTTACCATACTATACTCTATTTCAACTCTTTGGAAGATTCTTTTCTCCATGCCAGTCGCATAATTGCTACCTAAGCTCTGTGCTTGTTCTGAGACACACGTATCTACATCTTAAAAGCAAATATACATATATATATATATATACATATATATAATATAAAATGTATGTATGTGTGTGTGTGAGAACATTTACAACATTTGTATGTGTGAGAACATTTACAACATTTGTGTTTTTGTTTGAATTTAAGGCTTAATCCATAAGATGGTACCCATAGCTGAACTGCTAAAAAAAAAATCGAGACTGATATATGGGTCCTATGGAAAAAAATTGGTACTAATTTTTTGCTGAAGGAACATAAAAATTTGACTCATAGTAAGCTATTTATATACCCATAGATCAGTGCATCACTCAGCCCTAAGCAGAGGGTATTTCCTCTTTCAGTAGATGGTAATCAACTGAACAATGTGAAGAGAGTGAGGCTTCAGAATAGCCAATCCTAAACGGGGTGCCTTTATCTAACTCTTTCTCTCAAAGCCCAAAGATGAATGCTGAAGAGAAAGCAGAATTGTAAGAGCCAGAAGTGGGGAATGGCTGCGAGTAAATAATGTCATCCAAACACAACAGGGTTGATACACATGAACTCACAGAGACTGTAATAGTATATCTAAAACCTACATAATTTCAAACCAGACCAGATCTCAGCTCTGATATTAGGCAGTGAAGACACTCCCCACCTCCCTAACAAGGAAGTTATTTGAAATTGATAACTGATGGGAATGTGAAAGTCCATTTTCAACAATGGAGGCTTACTAGTTATGTCAACCAAACTGCAAGGCAGGTTTCATATGCAGGAGTAGTTTACCAACACAAAACAGACTCCATGATTTCCTGTATGCTTTTGTGTTGACTTGTTTCCCTATTTTTCTAATCTTATTTTCTTATTTTTGTTTATGTTGACCTTTGTTTTTGTTCTATGTATATAATTTATTTTTATTTTTTTTTCTGAGTCACAGAAAGAAAATGAATTTGGATGAGTAAAGAGATAGGAAATATCTGAGAAGGCCTGTGGAGGGGAAAGAACATGATGAAAATATATTGTGTATAAACTTTTAAATAATTAGAAAAATATTTTGTTAATTGATAGTTCAACTAAAATTTCCTATATAATTTGTTTTATACTAAGTGATTATATGCAAAGATACTTATAATGTCTAAATGTCATAATGTATTTCTGAGTGGAAAATTTAAGAATAGTATTCCATATTTTTAGGCTTATTTATCTAAGTTTTTACCAATGGTATTTGTTTATTTATACTGTGCATATTTTCATCTGTTTATTATTTGTTAATGTTATTGTCACTGTGGGTGTGAACATGTAAATAGCCACTTTCTCCCTGAAATTATACATGACAAAATATTAATAAAGCAGAAAACTGCTATGGAGAATTAATATAAGAAAAAAACAAAGAATTATTGATGAAATATGAGACTTTGAAGAAATACATTTTTTTAAATTGGTAATTTACTACCCCAGATCTAGTTAAAAGACATAACCATAGCTGTTATTAGAGGAGATGGAAATTTCTATGAAAAATAACTTAACTTGATATTGAAGATCTGGAAACATAAAATAGAATTAAAACTGTTGAAGAAACCTGTATCTTTCAGATCTGTGAAAAAGAGTCTCCAGGTACTGACTTCTGACTTCTCCAGGAGAAGTTTGCCTGGGATGTGTGCTGTGTTTGCTTCCAGGACTAGTTTTTAAAAGTACAAGGGAGAACTAGCTGGCCAGACTCCTTGACAGACTACCATCATGTAATTCTCTTTTCTGATGGAAACACAATACTAATAAATAAGAAGAAACTTTGGAATATAGGCAAAGAAGAAGAGCCTGTCTCTGCTACCTGCCTAGCTTCATTGCTTTTCTGTCATCTTCTATCGATGGAGAACAACCAAAGGCTACTCCCAAAGAGGAAATGTGTTCACAACCCCTCCAAGTCTGTACTGACAGAGAAAGTTCGAGATGGTGTAGCCTTCAAGTAAAGAGACAGACCTTAGGTATTTATGTTATTTTATTTATTTTACTCTATTTTTAAATTTTCAATGGACTGGTCCTCAGACATTCCTCCTTAAACTGTAAATGGTGAGCAGAGTTTAAAAGAGAGTGGAGAGAAGAAAGAACTGCTCCACCTAGAAACTCCAGTTCATTGTCTTAAAAATATATTCATTAAGCAGGTTTACTCCACTCTAGGCAATTTTGGGGAGGATATATATATATATATATATATATATATATATATATATATATATATATATATATATTACATATTCTTTTTCTGTTCTAAAAGAATTATTTTTTTTTCTAAAATTTCTCCAAAAAAATAGCAAAAACAAAAACAAAAAAACAAACCCACAATGTATGCCCATTCATATCTGAATATTTTGTTTTCTAAAATGCTATGTCCTTTCTTTCCAGTGTTCTAGCCAGACATCATGGCTGTGTTCTAAGCTGCATTAGATTAGTTCATCTTCACACCAGATAATGAGAAGGATATCCCTTTATATAACCCCAAGGCAGTATATTCAGTTCATTGCTCCATTCCGTCAATGTTTTATGATATTGGCACTCTATAAGTTGCCAGGATAAAGTAACCCATCCTCATTCTAATTTTCTTGTGTTTGTGTATTATATGTGAGGTGTGTGTATGTGTATGTGTGTGTGTGAGTGTGTGTGTGTATGTGTGTGTGTGAGTGTGTGTGTATGTGTTTGAAGTGTAAGTTATATATTATATGCTGTAAATTAAATATATATATAATGTTTGGTATATGCTGTGTTGTGTTAGTAAATCACACATAATGTGCAGTGTGGGTACTGTGCTGTAAGGTGTATGGGGTATGCAGTTTTTAAGTGGTAGGTGATATGGTCTCATATGGGGTATGTTCTGGTGTGTAGATACAGACAAATTATTTAACTTATTTTAATAGCATATTTACTTTGTAAGTTACACAATAGACTCCACCAGATATTATATTCACCTTAAAGGGATAGCATTTTTTGAATTTGTTTTCAGTTACTGGAAAATTACCATCTAGTTATGCATAACATATTCATTGTTAGTATTAGTTTCTAAACCATAATATTTGGACCTTGACAGAGGCACTCAATATAACATTTTGACACACACACACACACACACACACACACACACACACACACACACACACCCATATGTCTGTGTCACCTGAGTAAAGTAAAGGAACAATTTGTGGCAATGGGCTGTCTCCTGAGTACCTGATCTCAGGACTCAGGTTGGAGACAGTTTTACCCACTGAGACATTCTGACAGCAGGGATTTTTACTTGTTCTGTTAGTTCTTCTGTTTTGACATTTGGAGTTACTTATTTTATTTTATTTTATTTTACAATGTAATTTAATTCTACATATCAGCCATGGATTCCCTTGTTCTCCCCCATCCCACCCCACCCCTGCCTTACCCCCAGCCCACCCCCCATTCCCACCTCCTCCAGGGCAAAGCCTCCCCCTAGGATTGAGATCAACCTGGTAGACTCAGTCCAGGCAGGTCCAGTCCCCTCCTCCCAGGCTGAGCCAAGCGGCCCTGCATAAATAAGCCCTAGGTTTCAAACAGCCAACTCATGCACCTAGCGCAGGACCTGGTCCCACTGCCTGGATGCCTCCCAAACAGATCAAGCCAATCAACTGTCTCACTTATTCAGAGGGCCTGATCTCAGCCTTTGGCTCACAGTTCATGTGCCTCCATTTACTTGGCCACTTGTCCCTGTGCTTTATCCAACCCTGGTCTCAACAATTCTTGCTCATATAAACCTGTCTCTCTCTCGCTAACTGGACTCCCGGAGTTCACCCAGGGCCTGGCTGTGGATCTCTGCATCCGGTTCCCTCACTCATTGGATGGGTTTCTAGCACGACAATTAGGGTGTTTGGCCATCCCATCACCAGAGTAGGTCAGTTCGGGCTGTCTCTTGACCATTGCCAGCAGTCCATTATAGGGGCACCTCTGTGGACTTCTGTTAGCCTATCTAGCACTTTGCTTCTTCCTATTCTCATGTGGTTTTCATTTATCATGGTCTCCTATTCCTTGTTCTCCTTCTCTGTTTTTGATCCAGCTGGGATCTCCCACTCCTGCAAGTTCTCTTTCTCTTGACCCTCACCCTTTATTACCCCACTCATGTCCAGGCTGTTCATGTAGATCTCATCCAATTCTCTGTCATTGGGTGATCCCCCTGTCTTTCTTGGGGTCCTGTTTTCCAGGTAGCCTCCCTGGTGATGTGATAGAAGTCCAGTCATCCTTGTTCCACATCTAGTATCCTCCTATGAGTGAGTACAAACCATGTTTGTCTTTCTGAGTCTGGGTTACCTCACTCAGGATTTTTTTTTTCTAGATCCATCCATTTTGCCTGCAAACCTCATGATTTTAGTGGAATTGCTTGGAGTTTCTCTCTATTTAATTTGATGTTGGCTTTTGGCTTGCTATAAATTGCATTTATTATGTTTAGGTATGTTCCTTTATCTGTTTCATTGCTTTTTCATGATTTTCTTTCAGGGCTTTATTGTTTTCTTCCAGGGCTTTATTGTTTTCTTCTGTTTTATTTGTCCTTTTCTCCTGTTTTTTTTTTATAGTGTTATTCCAATTTTTTGTTTGTCTTTTCCTCAATTTCATTTATGATTCCTTTTATATATGCCTGTACCTTCTTCATGATGTTATTCATAAGGCTGTTTTCTTCTGCTTTTTCAAATTTTTGATGTTCAGGTCTCGATGTTGGAGGAGGGCTAGGTTCTAGTGATGCTGTATTGCTCTTCATTTGGTTGTATGTACTTCTGCCTTGACGTCTGCCCATCTCCTTGTGGTTCGTTCTCGGTCTTATCAGTGCACTTGGTCCAGACAGAGCTGACAGATTCAGGAAGTCTTTCTCTCTTGTCCAGATGGGAGCTCTTGTCCAGATGGGCCAATATAACATTTTAAAAATGTTAATTGATCATTATTTTACAATGTATGTATACAACAAAATATCAATTTATGTGGTTTAAATATATGACTTTACATGTCAATTATACCTCAATAAAATTGAAAATAAGAAAAATGAAATGATTAAATTTAAATTTTTCGTTATTTTGCTTGGACATCAGCATAAATATATTCTGGGAAAAGTAGTAATATAAATTAGAAAGAAAAGTAAGAATGAAAGAAAAAGAAGAAGAATGCAGTAATGGAAATATGGAAAAATAAATGTTTAAAAGCCAAAAGAAAACACAGGTAACAGGAAGGTTTAGACTTAGGGAAGCGAGGAGCAGCATGCACAGAGAATAGGTAGAAGGGAAGACTCCTCCTGCACCCAGGCAACATGCATCTTCAACCTTAGTCACCAACAAAATAGTCTTGACATATATGATGGCCAGAGAAAATTAAAAAATGAAATTTCCTTTCATCAAAATTATAAAATATTTAATTTTATTTTAAATAAAACAAAACTCATAAATTCATTTCCTGTTTTTATTTTTTTTAGTTTTTAAAATGTTTATTTTATGCCTTTGTTTGCAATGAGTAATTTAAAATTCTGTAACTGATAGATAAGAACAAAATATCAATGTATTTATTTTCAAGTAAGGTAGTTTTGACATTTGTGCCTCTCTGGGAACTTAATAAAAGTGTCTCCCCAAGGAGTAGCTTGCCACAATACCAGTTATAAGCTTCAAATTTAAAAGAACTTTTAAGGATACATCGTTCTAATTTTATATTCTTCATAAATCTTCAGAATACATAAAATTCAGACAGTCAATCTCCTGTTTTTAATTAATGTAAGTGTCCTTGATTACTTACTGGACCAAGGTCACCTGATATGGCCAAGAGGGATTAAGGCTGGCTGGCTGGAGGTGTTACAGAAAGACTGAGGCTGTGACAGTTTTATTGAGAGCAATCAGACTACTTATACCTTTATCAGAAACAGAATATAATGGCAATTGCCAGGATCAAGACAGTTGGACTTGCCAAGATATGATGACGTTTGCAAGCTGTACAGGGTACATAAGACCCAATTGTCCTGTAAGATCCCATGCCTCCATGACTACTAAGGGATCATACAGAGAAAGACAAAACAACCTGAACACTTCATTGTTTGAGGGAATGCATCAATTTCTCAGGAACTTGAAGGCACATAGTGCCCTAGGAGCCATGGACTCTAACCTGAAAAACCCATGACACTCAAGAAATCTAGGCAAGGCCAACTCCATGGTTCCTTGCAAGTTGAATAATGCATTTTTTCCTTCCCAGACCATTCAACATTTACCTTCACTTAAATAAACATATTCACTCACAGCCATAAGATATGAATGTAAATGTTTTAATGAGAAAGTTTATAATTAGAATTTAATGCTACTTCATGATATACTGTGAGTATTCATATAAAAAATAAAATAAATAATAGCTATATACTAATACTGAAAAATATGTTGAGTCAATGACAGGATATGTTATTTAAAAGCATTTAGTCTTTCAGTAGTGTTAGAGAAACATTTTAACATGTAAAAATTAGATCAGTAACATTTGCTTTAATTAATTTTTCAGTTGTATTTAAGAGCTTTGCAATTAGTTTCCTTTGATCCTTTAACATGTTTTAATATAATTATTTATAAGTTATTTGACTTTACTTCATTTTGTGCTTAACTTATATGTTTGAAAGACTGAAATCGGTTTCAACATTTATAATCACTTATTTACTTAATTAAGAAAATTCAATTAGATTTTAATCTATAATAATAAATTTAATTTTTCTGATTATCTTAATAGCATAAAAGATTTAACAAGACAAAATATAAAACTCCACATGAGTAAAATATTCTCATATACTTACACAGTGTTTGTGTGTGCTTAAACTACATTTAGAAATTTAATAACTCATGTTCAGTTGACATTACAAAGCAATTTAAAACGAACTATAAATAGTTCAATGAATCAAAAGTCTTTCTTTGTTTAAGTAAATAATATACACAGCATAAAGTCTCCAATAATATCTACACTTCTTTGTTATAGGGCTATGAATAAATTCTTATATTGAAGTAATTCCAATCATCATCTCAGGCCTGTGGTAGAAATTTTGGGCAATAGACAGTTAATGGCCACAAATTCTGTATCGGATATCTGAGTGAAGAGTGTAAGAATCCATCTGAATAACATCTGGCCATTTCTTGCAGGATGGAAATTAATGGTGATCCTTTTTCTTCTTGTAGCATGGGTAGATCATAACATTTGTGCTTATTTTGTGTGTTGTGTGTGTCCCTAGTACACACACACACACAGAGAGAGAGAGAGAGAGAGAGAGAGAGAGAGAGAGAGAGAGAGAGAGAGAGAGAGAGAAAGAGATCATTAGGAATAGTCTAGTGAATTTTGGTAATTTCTTAGCATAAATAGTGTAGTGTTTTGTGTTTGTGAAGCTGCAATACTCAGTTCTCATTCACCTATTTGTTTGTCTTTTTCATTCATCAGCCATGGTGCCATTTGCAACATAAAATTGTCATGTAATGCTTTCCTGTTTTGGGTTCTCCTGGGTTGATTGGTTGCAACATGCTGCGCTTAACTGCTGGAAAGTCATTTTTTGAAATTTTCCACTACTACCCAAAACATAAATATGTTTTCAATAAATGACATTTAAGTCAGGCTGTGTTTCAGATAGATAGTCCACCGTGTTTATGTTAAAAAGATACATTACAGTGATTAAAATGTATAATTTCTCCAAAATCTCTGGTTACTTATATTTTCTTTATTCAATTCAATTCTTTAGTTTATTGCATGATACAAAAACAAACAAAACTGCTTGAAAGAGGAGCTGGAGAGATGGCTCTGGAGCTAAGAGAGATTCCTGCTCTTCTAGAGAACCCAGGTTCAATTGCTAGCACTCACATAACCAGGACACACAACCTGTAAATTCAGGTCCACTGTGACCTAACACTGCTGACATCAGCAGGACCTAAACACACACACACACACACACACACACACACACACACACACACACACACACGCAAGTTAGAAATAAAAAATCACTTTATAAAAATAATGTTGGAAGTAATACTAGCAAAATGGAACTAAAGCTTCAGAAGGCCTCAGGTTCTTGAGAAGCAGGGAAAACACAAAGTGAGCATAAATCAGGCCTGTACAGCTTTGATTACTTCAAAATGAGAAGCTTGAGCAAGTCCTTTCATCAGTTGAAGGTACGGAATCTGAGGTTAACACCATATAACAGACTAGGAGATGAGATGATAGGATCAGAGCTACCATAGCACGCCATACCTAATTATCCTGTCCACATATATATGAGGTCTTTGTTGTCTATATGTTGTGTTATATGAGTCTCTGTTGTTTCTAGCAATTTACAGATTGGAAATCAGTAAGCTAAATAAAAGTTGGTCACTATAATTGTATAGTAATAAGTAAGTATTTATGAGGAAAAATAAGTAAGTATTTATGAGGAAAAATGTTATCTCATAGCCATTAGTGATGTAAAGTTTGCTTAAAGTTAGTACTTCAAAAGGCAAAAGTACTGCTTTTAGTTAATTATTACTTAGATTTTCAAGCTTTAATGTTAAGCTTTTAGAAGATTACATTAAGTCATCTTGAATCTATTAGGTAAAATGATTTAAACATATACCATGGGTATTTTCTCTATTATTTCATCTTCATTATAAATAAGGCTGATCTACCCTCATCTGCAAACAACACTGTGGGATGGGAGTCTTAAGTAATGACTGATACACTAAAACTAAAATTCCTACCCCAACAATGGTCCCTTTTTCCTTTTATAATTTCTAATGTTACTCCAACTAATATGCTTACTTCTGAAAATATGGAGCTAGAAACCTCAGATAAAAGAGAGCATGTGGCATTTGTCTTTTTGCATCAAGGATACCTTAGTCAATATGATCTTCTCTAGTTGCATATGTATGTGTGTGTATACTTTATATATAATTAAAGAATTTCCATTAGGTACAATGGCAGAAGTATGCTTTAAAACCAAGGCCATTTAAACTCTCTGGGGTCTAACCTTCTTTGGACTATTCCTGATGATTTGCTTTTTACTGAAAAATAGAATATATGTCTTAAAGGAGTATTTTATAATTCCATAAAGAGGAGAAATCCTTAGTCTATAAATCATGATTCTTCATTCACTGCCTTTGTTTTGCACCAAATAGATCCATTGTATGTTAAACCACATTATACCATGGGCTACCTATTTAAATTATAATCTCTGCCTTTTAGGAGTTTATTTAATTGTTCTACTTTATTTGAATACATTAGAGTAATTGTAGGTAGCAAATGTATGTATTATTTTGATAAATAAATGTAAACTTTTATAATTACAAAGGAATATCATATTCATGCCAGTCAATGAGAAATATCATGGGTAAGATAAAGAAAACCACAAAAAGAAATAACCTGTAGGATTCTCCACCTGGCTTGTCTCTGCACTGTGATGGGGTAATGCCTAGGCAGATGCCTACTTTCAGTCCTAAGGGTTTTATTTAAATCTTTGTAATTTCTGTACTTCACATTTTCAGTGTGTTTCATTGGCAAACACAAAATCAAATTTCTTTGCTTTTCTTATTCCTGGGATATTTACATATCATATTTCCAGGTTACATTTTTACTTCAAATTGAGCAACCATAATTATAATCATAAGACTTATGAAATTTTTCAGCTATGCATACATAATTTATTAATACAATAAAATATCTTGTTTTATTGCTTCTGTTTATTTCACCTGTACTAATATCTTATTAAACACTATAGGAATATCTGAATTACTAAAATTTTTCTTTGTTCTATATACAAAAACTAAAAACAGCCTTCCACAGTGTGAATGTTATCAAGAAAGTATATCAAATATGGCTCAGTAGATACAGGCATGGTTACTAGATTTCATCCTGTGGACCCATGGAATAGAAATAGAGACCTGACGTGAACAAGTTGTTCTCCTTCATGTGAGTACCTTGGCATAACCCCCACTGACAATTAAAAATAAAAACCTAATACTTTTAAAGTTATAATTTAATAAATGAGTCACTATCTCCAATATATTTTGTATTATTAATTTCTCTACTATGTTTGGCATCTCTAGTTTCTAGCTATAAAGATTTTTATGGCACTTTAAACATAGACTATCCTGAAAATGCTATGATATAACAAGAAAGAGAATGCTAAATAACTATAAGAAAGAATTATGTGGTTACTGCTATGCTATGATACATGCTTGTATAGTGAAAAAATGGAAGAGGAAATAAACTAAATAAATGTAATCAGTTACTTCTAGCTAGTACAATAGTGAGAGCAAATGCACCCCCATCTAAATCTGATTCAATATTCCAAAATTTCACAGAATGTTAAGCCAAGTTAGACTAGAACAATTGTAATGAGATATCATATATGCCATACCAGCCAAATTGCTTCTACTTACTTCATGGTTTTGTTAAAGACTGGTCTGTGAAATGAGCAAAAACATCAGAACTGAACGTGATCATTCTATTGGTAATAGGCATGAAATGAAAGTGGTGCAATTAAAGTGATCAAAAAAGGCTTGGACTAGCAAGGTGGTGGTGACGCATGCCTTTAATCCCAGCACTCAGGAGGCAGAGGCAGATGGATCTCTGTGAGTTCGTGGCCAGCCTGGGCTACAAAGTGAGTTCCAGGAAAGACTCCAAAGCTACACAGAGAAACCCTGTCTCAAAAAAATAAATAAATAAAGTAAAAAAACTATAAAAGAGGGGGCTTGAACTAAATAAAGATCAGTAATGGATGAAAGAATTACAAACATGATTTAGGGGCGAAGTATAAACTAATAAAATATTCATAAGGGAATATGAGAAGAACTTATATGAAATATAGGCCAAGTATATTGTTATCAAGTTCCTTTTAAATATGTTTACTCACAATGAACTCACAGTTACCAACAGAGGTAACTGGTTTACAGTGGGCTTTTGTGATTTTTCCTGCAGAAATATAGAAAACAAAAATCTATTGACCACTGATAATGGCAAAAATGGTAGACAGAAGAAATGATCCCACCCATATCTAGCTTAAAGCACGGGCACCTCATTGGCTGGTGCATCACTGGAAATATCCCCAGTATATATGTTGAGTCAGCAAACTGTGTTCCTAGAGATCCCCTCCACAGATGTCTGGAAGAGGAAACTGTCTACTACCAAGCCATCTTTACTCCATATATAACTGAGGTGGAGCCTTGTGAATCTTGCATCTTTCTAAGCTTTAGGAGCCTGGTATATAGTACGAACTCTTTTGAGCTTTGCCCCTCTCTCAAGGAAGTAGTGCTTCAAATGCCATGGGAGGAAATGATCACAAAACTGGGTTGAACCAAAGTAAAAACAGTCTATTAATATCCACAAAGGACTTGATTTTAAGCTCAAACACTATATCTTTGTCAGAATTTTGTACCCAAATTTTAAATTAAATTTATTTGAATTTCTTCTCAATAAAAAATTGGAAGATTTCTTATAACCTTTTTATAATGGTAAAATTATAAGTACAAAGTTTATGTATGGAATACACAATATTAGTTTATATATAAATACAATATGTACAGGAAGAAAAGAAAATTTTGTAGCAGGAATCTTAAAAGTTCTTAATAAAAAACAAACCTCAAGCCAGTTATTGGGGTGAATGCTGGAAGATCAGGGAGACAGAACAAGCCACAGCTAACCTCACCTTGCCAACTTCTCAGCTGATCTTGTTTCCTCAGACTGGAAGCCTCTCTCCTCATATCTGAATGGCTCTCAGCTGAACTGTGCTGCTCAAACCTAAATGCTTAACCAGCCAAATGCTTCTAGTTTCTGGTCTTCACGCCTTATATATCTTTCCTTTCTACCATCACTCCCTGGGATTAAAGGCTCACTTTCTGGCATTAAAGGCATGTGCCTGGCCATTTCCAATGTGGCCTTGAACTCACAGAGATCCAGAGGGATTTCTACCTTTGGAGTGCTAGGATTAAAGGTGTGAGTGCCACCATTTTCTAGCCTTTGTATCTACTGGCTGTTCTGTCTCTGACCCCAGATAAGTTTATTAGGGTGCACAATATTTTGGGGAACACAATACCACCATATTTCCCCTTATTTTGTCTAAAATTTAAAAAAGCTTATAACTAATACAAGAAAAACTATCCAATAAGTATATATAATATATACAGTCAAAAAGTACCTTAACCCCGGTCGGTGGTGGTGCATGCCTTTAATCCCAGCATTTGGGAGGCAGAAGCAGGCAGATCTCTGTGAGGTCGAGGCTAGCCTGGTCTCCAAAGTGAGTTCCAGGAAAGGCACAAAGCTACACAGAGAAACCCTGTCTCGAAAAACAAAAACAATAACAACAAAAAATTACATTAACATTGTCTTCTCCATTAACATTTGACAGATTCAGACAAAAAAATCCATTAATATATATCAATATCCAGTCCAGTAACATTTGATAAACTCAGACAAAAAAATTTCATTACTTATCCTATTTAAAACAAGTAGTTCCATTTTAGAAAGTATTTTTTCTTTTCATAATAGATTCTGTAATCTACCTTTGGTCATTTTTTTATCTTCCCCTTTTTCTTTTTAGTGTAGATTCAGTGATCTACCCATTTGTCCTATTATTTCTTTATCTTTTTTCTCAGTGTAGATTTGATGATCTACCTCATATCTCTCTTCTTTTCTCTTTTTCTTTCTTTTTTTTAAACAAAACCTCTGAATCTAATCTCCATGTTTAGCTTTTTTCCTCACCACTAACAATTAACAACTTGTAACCAACCATTATAAATAATGACAATATCCAAAACTCATTAAACAACCAAAACTACCCACCCCACTTCTTGGGAATGTGGGCATCTTTTTCTTAAAATTAATTCCTGTTTTCTGGGGGTGAAGACATCTTTAGGGAATCCTGAAAAGAAAATTCTGGGGTTAATTGTAAAGTCCTGTATCACTTGTCTAGTCTCTCTGCATAATAGGAAAGTTCAGGGCTTGTCACAAGTCCTTGTTCGAATAGTCTATAAGGCTGGATCATCTCAGTTAGCCATCTCAAAATTGTCCTGAGCAGTTGGTAGTCCAAAGTTGATCTTTCCATGGTGTTAATCAGGTTAATGGCTTTATCATAGTCCATGTGGAATCATCTTTGTGGAGTCCCATCTACCTTTTGAAGATTTCATAGTCGCTGTTAGGCGTGGTCATGGTTCCCTGCATATATATATATATTTGCCTCTTCTGTGGTATGGAGCAATCACAGTCTGATAAATGTCTGTCTCTCTGAACCATAAATGTTCTTCCCTAGAAGAGAAAATCTTCAAATCTTCACAGCAATTTCTCCCCACCATTTGTCTTGCCAAACTTTTCCAAACTGACCTCTGTCGATGCTTTCTTGTAACCCGATGGTCCAGGAAATTTTTCTCTGAACAAGCAGCAGTAAACCCTTCGTCCCAGGTAGCAGCCTCACCTCAGTCACCAACATGATGAGAAGGAGCCAGCAATTCGGAGCAGTAGCCACTGCCTCCGTGGTTCCCCTGCCACTGTTTGTAGCTTCTCCTTAGCAAGCCTTCTAGGCTGGCCTCAAACTCGGGATCCTTGTGCCTCTGCTTCTGTCTCCTTCAGTGAATCCTACCAGTGTGCCTCACCACAACCAACAGAGTGTAGCTCGGGCATGAGCTGGGGCTTACAAGGCCACAGGCAAGCTGTTTTTTCATGAATTCGTACCACGAAGGTTGGGCACCAGATGTAGCTGATAAGATTATCAGGTGCACAATATTTTGGGGAACACAATACCACCAGAAAATTTCACTATTTACTCCATATTTTATATTCATTGGCAGAATGTGCATATTCATTTTTATTTTCATAACAGTTCATTCACTACATGTCAAAATAGCCATGTTTCTATTAAGCTGATGTCTGAATTAGGGTTTCTATTGCTGTGAAGAGACACCATGACCACAGTGAACTTTTATAAAGAAAAACATCGGAGTGGCTAATAGTTCAGAGGTTCAGTCCATTATCATCATGGTAAGACATACAGACATATGTGGTGCTGGAAAATGAATTGAGGGTTTTACAATTTGATGTACAAGCAATGAGAAGTGAACTGAGATGCTGAACATGGCTTGGGCACATATGAGACTTCAAAGCCCGCCTCCATGGTGACACACTTCCTGCAGCAAGGCCATACAAACTACAAATGACAAACCTCTCAGTAGTGTCTTTTCCTATGAGCTTATGGGGGCCAGTTACATTCAAACTTCCACAGTTGTTTAGGACTATGATTCTGTTATCAAATTCAATAGTAAGATCGAATTAAGTCACCAATTGAGCTATGTAAATTGTAATTAGCAAGGTGTAGAAGGAAAAGGGAAATACCCATTTGTAAACATTTTACTTCTTTATAAATTCACTTGAATGATCTTTAGAAAAGATCTATAATGTTGGTGAAATTTTAATTGGACTTCATGTAATCAATTCAAATTGATATTTTTATCTCTTAACAAAGTTTTGACGTGATTCTAATTCTCTAATAGTATAATAGAAGTATTCATTGATAGCCTGAATCATTTTCATTTTAAGTTAATACTTAGATGCTTATCAGGACAGATATTTGATTAACACATTGAAATAAGGCATGCATTTTATGATAACAGCAAAAACAGCCATTAAGAGAAACAGGTGCAGCCAGGCAATGTGGCACATGCTTTTTTTTTTTTTTTTTTTTTTTTTAAATTTTTCGAGACAGGGTTTCTCTGTGTAGCTTTGTGCCTTTCCTGGAACTCACTTGGTAACCCAGACTGGCCTCGAACTCACAGAGATCCGCCTGGCTCTGCCTCCCAAGTGCTGGGATTATCAGCGAGCGCCACCACTGCCTGGCAGCACATGCTTTTTATCCAAGCACTTGAGAGGCAGAGGCAGGAGTATCTCTGAGTTACTTTGTTAATCCTACTGATGCATGAGCAAGGGAGATCTTTTCATCTTCTGATGTCTTCAATGTCACTCTTTAAAGACTTGAATTTTTATCATATATGTTTTTTCATTTTCTTGGTGAGAGTTACAGCAAGATTTTTTTTTTATTTAACACTATTGTGAAAGATGTGGTTCACTGATTTCTTTCTCAGTCCATTTATCATTTGTATATAAGTGGGATACTTGTTTTTCAAGTTAATTTTTCATCCAGCTACTTTTCTGAAAGTTTTCATCAGCTCTAGGCTTTCCCTGGTAGAATTTTAAGCATTATTTATATATATGATCATATCTTCTGCAAGTCAAAATAGTCTAGCATTTTCTTTTTCAATCTGTATCCCCTTGTGCTCCTTCAGTTATCTTATTATTCTAGCTAGAACTTTAAGTACTATGTTGAGTAGCTATGAAGAGAGTGAACAATCTTGTTTTATTCCTGATTTTAGTGGACTTGTGTTGAGTTTCTGTCCATTTAAGTTGATGTTGGATATGAGATTGAGGTAAATTGTCTTTTTCATGGTCAAATATGTCCCTTCTATCCTCACTGTCTCCAGCACTTTTAGCATGGAATGTACTGAATATTGTCAAAGGTCTTTACTGTATCTAATGAAATGATCACAGTTTTAAATCTTTAAAAACGTGTGGAAAGTCCAGCCTTAGCTCTGGAATTGCATCTTGACTCTGAATTATGCAGATATTTTCCGTTTCAACTTCCTAAGAAGATTTAAGTGATTGAAGTGATTCCTCACCCTATAGGGAGTCTGATTTATCATAAATGAATATAGAAAATTTTAAATAGGGCCAGGAAAAAGACTGATGTTGGCTTTCATAGCTGCTTCTAAGTTAACGTTTATGATATTAAAGTGTGTATCCATTCTGCAAATCAACACTGAAGTAAGCAACTCCAGAGAAACTTAGGAGCAGTTCTCTCTATTTATTCAATTGCTATTTCACTTTCATAGTCTCAATAAGAATAATTGTTCTATTCCAGTTTCAGTTCTCTAAAATAAGAAATCCAAATTCAATATTTACATATTTAAATTGTTATATTTATAAAAATAATGTAAAAGTAAAATTTTTCTTTCTCATCTCCTTCTCTCATCCCTTAGATATATTCTATTTGTAAGTACCCAGTTTTCTCTTTCCTTCAAACTAAGTGGTTAGTTAGCAAATCAACAGTAGTTACAAAGTGGGTAGTCATTTTAGGTAATACATTATGTCTACATCATGATCTAGAATAGTAGGAGAAAAAACTCTACCCTGAATTTTTAAAAGTTGATATATTGCAACTTGATCTATTCTGCAAAAGAATTTTGGCATTGGATTTTTTACATGAGCTGGCTTATGTCAGAATGAGGGCCAGCAAAAGAAAAATGAATTAAACAAAATAGTTATATTTTTAATCAAAAAAGGCAGTTCATCCCCACATTTGAAAATTCTCTAGAAAACAGTATGATTTGCCTGATCTTCTAATCTTCCATACTTAGAGAACAAGGAGAGAGAGAGAGGGAGGGAGAAAGTGTGTGTGTGTGTGTGTGTGTGTGTGTGTGTGTGTATATGTGTGTGTGTGTGTGTGTGTGTGTGTGAGAGAGAGAGAGAGAGAGAGAGAGAGAGAGAGAGAGAGAGAGAGAGAGAGAGAGAGAGAGAGAGGAGAGAGATTTTATCTCTGCTTGTGTTTCTATTTCTGAAGAACAGCAAGGTCAATGTCCTGCCTCTCAGTTTTATTCCAAGCCTTTTCTCAGAAGAATCTCCTTTCAACCTACACTCAGGCCTTCCTGAAAGCATGGACTGGTGTGGGAACAAAGTGAGAGTTCTTGAGATGGCTAATGGCTTTGTTCCTTCGGGTGTCCAAACTTGAACAATGAATTTCACAGACAACAGAGAGGACAAATTAGAATGGACTTATTATTAGATGTTTGTGGAAAATACCTTAAATAATAGGAAGCAAGTATAGTTACTAAATAACAAAACATGTCCCAAGAAAAGGGATGCTTTGAGGTTTCTTATCTAAGGATTACAAAGGCTTTGTGGAGTTCACACATTTGGGTGATCAGTCCAGTTGTCCTCCCTACAGGGTGTTTAAACTCTTCTCCATACCAAATTCCATGGCTGAAATTTTGATTACAAAATAGTTTAACAATTAACTTCCATCACCTCCATCCATAATACAAATAGCAGTCCAGAAAAAGAATGTTTTTCCCTTCCATTATTTCCAAATAAATAGGGAGTCTATTCTGTGTGCATTAGTCTTTCACTTCTCTTTGTTTAAGCAAATAAAGGCACACACAATGTCTTAAGACAAACCCAGAAGGATTTTTAACACTTGCAGACTTTCAAGGAAAACACGATTTAGACAAACATTCAGGTTATTCTTCTATGCTTCTAATAAGAGAATAAAGTCAGCTACTTTGTCAGATGTTAGAAATGAACAGATAGGTCACAAACTAACAGCATAGTTTGGTGACCCCATCAGTAGTACCTGGGACCTGCACTCAGTGAAGGACAAGTAAGTTTAGTACAAGTCTACAGGCATGTGGTCCTCCAAACGATACATAAATCTAATAAAATCCCAGCTAACAGGAGCAAATAGGGAAATTCAGTCTTCAGGAAGAGGTTAAAGAGATGTCTCCTAAAATACACAGGGCTTTTGATCTGAATGACAGTCAGGTAATTAGTAACATATCAGGCTCCATGTAATATCCAGAGGAAATTCTAAAGGTAGATTCTGTTTTCACAGACTCAGCTTCCTCAGTCAGAAAGGTGGTGCTCAAGAGAGAAGGAACATCAAAATAAAAATACATAAATAAATAAATGGGATTTTTTACAATATGTAGATGGCATACACATTGCAAGGTCATCCATAGAGATTTCACATAATCTATGCCAAAAATTGTATGTTTTTAAAATAAAAAATACTTATAATATTTTAAGAAAAGGAAACAGTATATAAATCAATTTAAAATATCTAGGTTTTATAATTGCTTGAAAACAACATAAACATTGAGGCAACTTCAAAGTTCCTGAAGCATGGTAAATTTCTGCTCATTTAGTTTTCCAAATGTTGGGTTCCTTGCAAAGACTCTTTATGACAAGCTACAGAAATACTGGGGTGGTTTGTACTGGACCAGATAATTTATTGAAGCTTTTAATTTGCTCAAGAGACTACTAATGAGGGCCCCCTACAATAGGTCTGCCAAATTCAAATAAGCCACTTGATTTTTATGTGCATAAAAGACAAGGAATTATAGCTGGTCCATTAATGCAGATGGCGAGGTTGTAGCCTATTTCTCTAAACAATCAGACACTGTCTTGAAGTTGGCTAGCATGATGAAAGGAAGTTACTGCAAAGTGTCTGTTGATCAAAGGAGCAGAAAATCTAACTATTGGGAAGCCACTGGAACCAGACTCCACATCAGGACTTTAGTACTGTAGAAAAAGGCATCATTGACAAGCAGCCAAATATTACAGTAAACAACTAATTTATTAAAACTCCCCCATCTCTGATTGTTACTGTTAATTGTTATTCTTAACAAGACATATATTGGAATTGCTTAGGAAATGAGTATCTGGGCATAAGTGCCATTATCATGACCATGGTAATAGAGATAGGAAGACCCATCTCCAGTGAGATCATTCCCTAGGTAGAGAATACTGGATGGTGAAACGTAAAGAATGTAAGATGAAAAGCAGCACACACTCTTTCCTTTCTGCTTCCTGAATGGGGCTATTATATGACGAGTTTTAAGCTCATGCTGTCTTGAATTATCCACCACAAAGAACTGTGCCTTGAATTATGAGCTAAAATAAACCCGTAGAGTATTTTATCACAGCAACAGGAAGAGAAACTGAGATACCATGTGAGTCTGACATCATTCCTGCCACTTAGCAAGCCTCTGGTGCATACATAAACTACTGTTAAGAAAAAGTAAACAAGACTTTTCCCATGAATGAATGACTTCTAAAATGAGTCATGCCAGACGTAGAAAAAACAGGCTTTGTGTTTGGAAGAACTATAATAAATGGCTAACAATATGTAGTTTTGCAATAGTATTCCCCAAGAAACCACTGGAACATGTCCTTTTCCTCAGAACTTTAAGTGAAAATCCCAGAGTTAATGGAGCATAAGAAGGAGGGGCATTAACCATATACACAGATTCAAGTTTTATATTTCAATGGCCATCATAAGTGATACTCGGCAAAAATAAAAGAAAGCCGCACAACTGATACCATGACAGCATTGTCAAGAGATTCCTCAGCTGTCTGATATTCTCCCTTATTTTTTTAAAACTAAGCCACCCTTAGAGGAAGAGAAAAAGGAAAAAGAAAAAGAGGAAGGAAGAAAGGAAGGAAAGAAGGGAGGGAAAGTGGGAGGGAGGGAGGGAGGGAGGGAGGAAGGGAAGGAGGGAGGGAGGGAGGGAGGGAGGGAGGGAGGAAGGGAGGGAGGGAGGGAGGGAGGGAGGGAGGTTTTATTCATCTTTTATTTTCAGGAATGTTTCCCAGAAAAGAAAGACAAGATTAATCCGCTTACCAGAAAAGATAATCTAGGTGATTATTAAATTTGCACATAATTCAATTCATCACTGAAAAAAATGAAGTATAAAAGTGACTTTTTGGAGCAGTACAAACTCTAACTTAAAAGGTGTTCACCATTCGTTAGTAGAGTATCAAGTTTATTGCCAACAGGTAAACACTCATGTGAAATGAGCAGCCCCCCTTTGAGTGTAGACTGCAGCAAGATGAGCAATGAAAATGGCTTTCCTATACTCTCTACCAGACTGAATAAATATACATTGTACCAGTCAATCAAAATTTCCCTGAAAATAAAGAGAGTAACTTCTGCTCTCTTGGTATCAGGAAGGTGGATTCTTAGCAGACAAAATTGGCTGGACTATACATTATTAGAAACAGGGCCCTCTAGAGAAACAACTAACAACATAAGATGTTCTAAGCCACTTCTCAAGAAACCTAGATGGGATTCTTGGATAAAATAATGTTTGATCACCCTATTGTCTTAGATTTTATTCCAGCTAAGCAGGGAAGGTGTGTAATATGTGCTTTGTATTGTATGCATATTGACTTTTCTCTTAAACTTGAAATCCATCTTAAAAACTAAAAGATAAGGATCTAGCATCAATATGTATCCCTCACTATATAATGAACAATTATTTTTTATAGTTATATACTAATTTCCCTGCCACTGAAAGTCTATTGTTTTTGTTTGTTCTTTTATTTTTTGTCTATTAAAAATATCTATTTCACTGATAATATTATCAGTTACATCTTAATGAAATACACTTTAAAATATAGTAAAACAGGGCTGTGAGCCTACTTTGCTAGTGCAACAGTTACTTACTGTATAAGATCCAGGCTTCTCTCATCAGTAGTATAAAATTTACTGTAAATAATTACAAAAGTAGCTTTTGCTCTATCATAATGCCCTTAGTGATCCTAAAACTTATTATATACAAGTAGGAAAAGTATTTTATGCTTTTATATAGGGAGACATAGCAAACAACCTCCAACCACAAACCATTTAAGAAGAAAAACCTCTGTGTCTAGACCTCCTGATGACTGAGAGTAAACTAACTTAGGAATAGGAGTTTTTGCTTCCCAGCAACTAAGTGGAAAAGGCTTCTCATTGGATTACCTCCTATATATCCATAACACCAAAGAAACATTCCTTTATGTTTGAGCTACAGTTGATTAAGATAGGGAAGCAGTCCTGCAAAATAGTCTTCCAGTCTGCCTTGCCTATAAGCTTAATCTAAGAATGCTCAGAACCTTTCCTTCTGCCATTTAATCTTTTGAACATATGCTCAAAGACGAGAACATAAGCATATCCATCAATTTGTTTTCCACTTTCTATTTTGAACTATTACCTGAAAGTGAGTATTCTCAGAATATACACCTTCATCATTCTCATGACAATGATCATACCTAAATGCTTTTATGTGTGAATATAGAGAATCCCTACATAAGATCTCTAAACTTATTGTATCCATTGAGGGCATAGCTTTTGAAATAACATAGAATACCAGTGATTTGCTTTTCTGGTTACAGGCAACACATCTTTTTCCATTTTGATGATTCTGTAATACTAGATTTGGACTCGCCAGGAAGTTAAGTCATTACAGTGGAGTATTTATTTCTATGGAATTCTAAATTACAAATTTATACTTCATTACACTTTATGTAAGTTCATATTGAATAATTTTGAATAATATTAATGGGTACAGTTTGACAATGTTCATCTTATAATTTTCATCTATTTTGATTTTTGTTTATGCATTTTGGCTTCTTTTTGAGAGACAGTTTGGGACAAGAAGTTGCCATAAAGTTGGGTGACTAGAGAGGAGTAGAGGATCTGGGAGGAGTTCGTGGAGGAACCATGAATAAAAATGTTTTGTATTAAAACAAAGAAAATATTAATGGTTAGCTTTGCATATAATCTTGACTGGTAATGAGTGTTCAGGATGAATACTTCAAAGTAAGACTCTAGTTGCTTTCCTGGACTAGAACAGCACTAGGATTGGTAGACTTGGTAATGTAGACTTTCTATCCTTATATTATTAGGAGTTACTCTAGCTCCTGAATTCCCAATTAGAAAAGAACATGGAGAAAGGAGAATTTTGTGTGTTTCCTGCTTGGTCTCCTGGACTTTCACAGGCCATCTGATCTTCACACCTCAGTCTATAATTATCACAGTTGACTGACTAACTTAAAATACAACTATTTATGCTAAGATTGAATTATGTCACTGTCTTTCTAAGGTTTCCATCTTGAAGATAGTAGACTCTGCGGCTTCTTGCATTCCACAATCACATGAACCAATTCTCCATTTTCTATGTATCATGTAGTCAATATAACATCATATTCTATTGGATTGATTTCTGTAGAAAATTCGGATTAACAAAGCTAGTAGCTAAAAGCACATTTATCATGAGGTCAAAAACAGGGGCTTTAATAAGTAAAGATGATTGAAAATCGATAACTTTCTTCAGTTTCCCAAAATGAAGAGCTCAAGTTATAAGCCATACTTCTGAAAATAAAGTTTCCATGATTATAAAGTAGGTTTTCTTCCAAAAACATAGAAGCATTAATAACTCCTCCAGTTTGCATGTCATAAGAACAAAGTGCTAATAATAAAATTTTGGAGCTTTCCTCATTTTAAAGCTACTCATTCTAATTCTAATCACATCAAACTTGTAAATAATTAAATGTGATTCTACCAATTATATTATACCAATTATAAACCCTACCGTAATTTTTTGCCTAACAATTGTTTCTTTATAGTACAGACATCTTTCTAATTAAGGAAAAAAAAATTTTAGTTGAAATTGTTTGAACATAACTACAGAATCATAAGAAATTATAAGATAAAATACAGAAAAAGAATGGCTATTATTTAGTAGTTGTAGTAGTAGTAGTTGTAGTACTAATAGTAGCAGCAGTAGTGGCAGTAGTAGTGACAGAGAATCTATTCTAGGCTGATATCAGAATCACTGTGCATCTGAGGATGACCCTGCTTTTCAGATGCTTTTGTCTCAAACTCTATAGTTCTTGACTTACAGGTGTACACCAACACACTAAGTTTATTAATTACTAGAAATGAATCTAGGGCCTCAACCAAACAAGGTAAATATTATAACACGCTACCACTGAAAGTCATCTAACTTTCCAATTTAATATTTTTAACCAGTTTCCCCGGTGGGAACTTGACAAAGCTTAGCATAATACCACAACTTATTTAGTGGCATTTATATTAGCCAGCATATTGCTCACATTCTTCCAATTTACTTTGAACTCATACATGTAAATATAAGTGTTATTGATTAGTTAAGTGTCATTTATAACAGTTTCATTATTACAAGCATGAATAATGGACTCCATAGAGAGTGGACATCATAGATGAATAACATATTCTAGAGAGCATTTGGTCAGGAATATAGACCTGTGATTTCTCTTCCTTTGGCCATCGTTACAATTCACCAGACTTCCTCAAAAAATTCATTTGTATCTTACTATAGGTTGCAGATTATAATATAGTTTTCCTCTTCTAATTTAAGCACTATTTAAAGTTTGTGCATAAAATCTGGTAATACACATTTTTAATGTTGTGCAAGAATTGTGAAAATAAGGTATTTTTTTCTCATCTCACATTAAAGACTTAAATAAGTTTGGTGTATAATAACAACATTAAATAAAGATCCAAAACTTATATCATATGCAACCAAACATCATTGGGAAGTAGTCAACAGGCCATGATGGATTATTTCAAAAATGGCACTTTTGTAAATTTTTTTGATGTTGGAATATGAGGTGTAAGTAGAATTTATTTTAACTGGCTAATAGGCTATTCATCAATCAGAGATAAACTGCTGATATTAACAAAATTGTAATAAATGCTGATTAAAAGATAAAAATAAGAATTAAGTGCTTTGTAATGAATAAGATATAAAAAACTCACATAAGTTGTTTCTACTCTTGTACATGTTCTGCTCAGCACACTTGCTGGATTCTAATCCCTTTGGTACCATTTTTTTCCTCTCCCTTCAAACTCTGGCCATCACCAATTATCCTTTTTATCGCTATAGATTTCTCTATCTCAGACAAGCAGAATGATCTATTGTGGGATATTCAACAAATATAATTGAGTAGTAAGTGACATTTTGTGTTTAAATTATTTCATTTGGCATGTTTTTAAGGCTCATGTGAACTGTCAGTATGCATCAGTAATCTGTTCTTTTAATTGAATAGTATTCCATTGAATGTATATGCCACAATTTCTTTATCCATTTACCAGTTGATCATTTGCTTCATTTCTATCTTTTGTCTATTAAAATTAAAGCTACTATGGACATTCATACTTTTTACTTTGGGGTTACAAATGACAGTAAAATTGTTGTGTGACATTTTAACTCTATGCCTAACTTTATAAGAAATGACCAGGCAATTTTCAAATGTGGCCACATCACTAAGATTCATACTGATTTTCTGCTGTTTTCTTGGAGAAATTCTATAGTTTTAGCCAAGAAACTGGGGTAGATATATAGTTCTAAGAAGTCTGAGAGCAAAACAAAAAAGCCAATATTAATAGGGGAAGACAGGAGAATTTTAAAGAAATGTTCTATCTTCTTTCACATTTTGTCTAAACTCAGTCTCTTGACAAACGAGAAAATATTTCAGCTCAATTAAAGAGGCAATTTTCTTTTTTTTTCATTAAGAGGCAATTTTAATAGTAAAAATATTAAAAAGATTACAAATATGTTATAAAATCTGCAAATTCTAATATTTTTCTAATTGTAATAAAATAAGCCATTGCATGGGAAGGTGGGAAGGTGTTGACTGTGATTATATACAATTCGCCAAAACTGTTAATCAAATTGCTACTTTAAAGTGTCATTTTTAATATTTAGTGGGGGATAAAGTGGTCACTGAAATCTTGAATATGAGGAAAGACACTTTGATCTGTTCCCTGTTATATAAATAATTGGGAACTCGGAGAAACAAGAAGGTGTTATGAAAGAATTTGAAGGTAGTGAATTGAAAACAGACATATATTGGGGAAAATAGAAAGATGTGTATGAGGAGAGTAAGAAATGACCTGATAGTGACAGTGACCAGCATCAGCACCAAGTGCTCCAGGGGACGACTGGAAGCCACATGTCTCCAAGGAGAGAGTAATTTGACACCTTTCCTCTGGGTGGTAAAGCAGATCCTTAAAAGAACTTGGAAATTTGAACTAATACAGTTAAAATGAGGGCCTGGCAGACCAGTATGGGATCGAATGTGAGTTATATATAAAGGATGATTCCTTTTCCTGATTGTATCTTGTAATTGAATAAATAGTGAAGTTAATTCTGTAGCATCAGGGATAAATTCTGCAGTATCAATATGTAATACCACTCTTTCAGCATACTGAGAGTCAGTTACTATGTTGAGAGGTTCTGAAAAATCCATTAATACCAACAGAATAGCATACAATTCTGATTTTTGAACTGAATTATAAGGACTTTGAACCACTTTACTTAAATTTCCTGGCTAGCTCAGTCGGTAGAGCATGAGACTCTTAATCTCAGGGTCGTGGGTTCGTGCCCCACGTTGGGCGCCAGATGTAGATGTAACCAACCGTCTTATTAAATAAGAAACACAGAAACAATGTAAAAGAGAAAGCCGAGAGGTCAGAGCTCAGAGCTAAAATCTCACCCTTCCTCCTGCTGTCCCAGCTTCACGAAAGAGACCTACTTCCTGTCTGTTCGTTTTTTTTATAGTATGTTGTTCTGCCTTCTCATTGGTTGTAAACCCAAACACCTGACTGCCTTGTCACTGTCTGAATGTACAGCCCCCTAGGTCTTAAAGGCATATGTCTCCAATGCTGGCTATATCCCTGAACACACAGAGATCTATGGGATTAAAGGCGTGTGCCACCACCGCCACACTCTTGCTATGGCTCTAATAGCTCTGACTCCCGGACAACTTTATTTATTAACATACAATCAAAATAATATTTCAGTGCAATTAGATTACCACCACACATTAGACATGTAAATGTATCATTTGTGCACATATTTTCTCATATGATTGTTTTTAAACCCTTCACATCAACAACTGAGTGGTTTTTCCAGCCCTTGTCATTAAATATAATTTTCAGAATACAACATATTCCCAAAGTTCCTTAGCAATCATAAGCCATATTTGCAGCATCAGACAGGAAAATTAATTATATGGGATTCTCAATAAAATAAAAAGATAATTATTTTTTTGCTATGTTTATAGTCACTGTGTACAAATGATAGAAAGGTAATACAATTGTTTCAATAGCTACAATGATACCAATAAGGAATTTTGCCTAAGCATACAGAGTTAGCAGTGTCTTCAACTGACTTCTTCCACTCTTTCTTTTTATGAGGCATGATCTATTCTTTGATTATATATATATATATATATATATATATATATATATATATATATATAATGAAAGAAAATATAGAGAGGAAGTCTGACTTTTGGATACAGCACACTGAGTTCTGGTCTTCCCTTTTAATGAAAAAATTTCTGCCACCTTGAAAAAATTCTCAAGCTAGACTTTAAAAGTAGACAGAGATATGACTATCCCTCAAGTATGTTTTAATCTTGAAGAAAACAGTTTACCAGATGGATGCATGGGGATGAAACTGAATAAACAAGCTCAAACGCTGAAGTCAGAGAATCCACAGTCCCATGTTAACTAGGATGCCCACCTATTTCATGCTCTCAAGCAGATAAGTGGCTTTTTCTCACTTATCATGGAAAATAATCACTTTGGCTGCCAGAGAGAGGATGGCTGGCAGCTCAGTGAGGAAAAGGTAGGAAGTACAATAAGAATCTTATTGTAGGCAGAATGTTTAAGAGAGGAGAACAGTCAGGACTGTAAGTAAAAAAATCAAGGAGATACAAATTACTGATTTATGATGTTCGGGATATTTTGAAAATAGAAAGGGCAGAATTTGCTATTAAACTCAACATGATTTGAAATAGATGATAGTGACGTCACTGGTTGCTATAGGGACATGTTGATTAGTGGTTTGGACTGCAGATTATTCTGAGGCCAGTTTTGCATTTTATTGATGTTGGAGATAACCAACAGAGATGAGTTGTTAAGTAGGAAGATGCCATTATTAAATAAAGCCAGAGTTCATATATGATATATGTCTAGGATTAAGAGAAAAAACTCCCAAACCATCAGGATTAATCAAGTTTTAAAACCAAAGTCAAGAAAAGCTTGTGGAGGCAGAAAAAAAAAGTAAGTTCCTCCTCCAAGTATTGCGAGTTTTTGAAAATCTGAGAAAAGACATGGACACTGACATGGGAAGGAAGCAGTAGTCAAGTCTAAAATACAAAAATACTACTTGAAACTCTACTTTAAAAGCAGAGATAACCACTTTTGGGGTGAAGTTAATTTTCATAGAATCATAAAATAAATAACTACAACGGATTCTCTAATTTACTAACTCCTGACCCTGAAGACACAGCCAAATATATGTAAACAATTGAGTCCTGAAGTTATGGTTTCTGGTTTCCTTGTATTGGAATATTCAGGGCAACCTGCTAAATTTTCACTTGCCATAGACAATGCTATTTATGATGGAAAGTCTCTAGTTGCTCCTTATTTTGCCAACCACAAAATGGCTCACAGCTGGGATATGATTCGTTATTACTTATTCACTACTATGTGAGATAGTTTATCCAGAGTATAAAAAGAAGTGGATATGATGCTGGAAGAGAAGAGTCACATTACAACAATTTGGACTGCTTATGAGTGCATCATGTCTCCCCTGTTGGTTGTATCCCTTCAATTATTGAGCACCATCCACATTTTAAGCATCCCTTATATTTGGCGGTACTGGAGAACATTTCATTAAAATTACCATAAAGCTGGCAGCCAATGTCAGCTCTAAATAATTTCTCCATGTAAGCCAATGGGTTATAAACATTTCTTAGTCTAATATAAAGTTGAATGGAATGCATATGGGAATCTTATTGAATCTGTAAAGTCGATTTTGCTTTTTTGTCTTATTTCAGCAGTTTTATTAGAGTTACAATAAAAGAGTAGGAAAGAAAGGAAGATAGGAGGAATAACAGTCAGAAAGAAGCTCAAATTGTCTGGGGTATACTTTCAATGCCTTTGACTTGTTTTAAATATATACTTTATAGCAACCGAAATTTATGATTACTATGATACAACATCAAGGATATTTACCGTTTGTCAGTGCATAAAAAGGATTTAAAATCTAGGCAGTCCTAAGTTTATGTCTAGAGCCTCTATCAGTTAGACACTGTCTCTCGGGTAGAGAGTTAGTCATTGCGGTGACCTTTCGGTCTCCTGGTCTCCAGTGCTGTGGACACATGCAAAACTTCTTTTGCATTTTTTTTGTAATTGGATTCCTCTTACTCTCAGACATCCTTACTTACAAAATTCTGAAGAGAGTTTTTAGCATTACATATAAACTTTGGATAAACTGAGATTGAACTCTCTCTCTCTCTCTCTCTCTCTCTCTCTCTCTCTCTCTGTGTGTGTGTGTGTATGTGTGTGTGTGTGTGTGTGTGTGTGTGTGTTATGCAATTAAACTGACATAGTCCCATTAAAAGGTCCCTGGTAATATCCTTGGAGAGAAAGAATTATGCTCTGGGGAAGAATTGAAACCAATATACACACAGAAGCATCAGTATTGTGTCTAAATATACTGTTAAATCCTGAAATTTATGTATAACAGGCTAAAATTGCTAAAAAGTTTGAATTTGGTAAACTTGACTCAATTTTTAGTAACAAAAATGACAAGTCTAAGACCAAAAACATGTAAAATGACATAATATGAATAATATAAGCCTTATTCAATTGATAGTTAATTCTATTTCAAGGTTTCCTTAGTTGAAGGAAAACATAAACATATATTTTCTAAGAATTAATCCTCAAACACCTAGTTTACACACTGTCATTTGTTTATATTCACTATGATGAGTAACCTCACTTAAGTGTATCCTGTATCCTAAACCCATTGGCCTGATATAATAATTATAGAAATTTAATCATCATTTATGAAACTACGTGTTTTTTTTAAATTTTAGAGCAAGTAGCTCATGATTGTTGAGACTCTAAAGAAGCAGCTTTCTTAAATTTTTCTTGGGTCCATAGTCTTTCCATTTTTAAACTATGGCATAACATGTTTAACATTATCTACATTCCCATTTGTATTTTTCATGTATATCTACTATACTATTTGTATCACCTTCCTTCGATTAGTCTTGATCATCCATAGATCAAACTATCACTTGCTTGTAATAAATAAGAACATTTAAGACTACAATACTTTCATTCAGAAACTACAGACTGGTTTCATTGCAGAAGAGGAGGCAGAAGGAAAGAGGAAGGAGGGTTTATTGTTACATCATGCTTCCCTGTAATGTCAGAAGCTACACTCCAAAATCACCCCAATATGACTGTGTCAATAGTAGCTGCACAAGGAATATAGCAGAAGACATGCCACAGTGAATGTGGGAAAGCCCAGGAGGTTAACCTGATTTAAAAAAAAAGAAACCAGAAAACTAAGGAATGCTGAGAGCAGAAGAAATAGTTTTACCAAGGGACACAACAGTGGGTTATTCAATACTAAATGGCCAGCCCTGAAAACATATTCATACAAGAGCATAACACAAACAGAGCAAGTTGCACTTATGCATTTCAGAATATATATGTATGCACATATAAAGCATATACAGATACAGATACAGATAGACATTCACGTGACAATAATGGATGAAAAAAAGAGGCCATGAATTCAAAAGAAATTTAAATATGTTTTAACCTCAAAAAATAAAAGAAATATTTTAAATGATTATTTTTCCATAGTAGGATCTAAAATGATATTAAATACATTTAACAGAAAATCAGATATGTAATTAACAATTATTCTGAATTCGTTAAAGTGGAAATATGGATTCCGCATTACAGATATTGTTATAATAGAAAAGAGAGATATAGTAAATTGAAAAACACAGAATAAACATTAATGAGAAATAAGAATAAAGGGGCAAGAGAAAAACTGGGCAGGGAAGTACAAATCTATTATAAGTAAAATTGGATTTGAGATAAAATCCAATTTTTATTTTCCTCTGTAGCACAGCAATCTCACATAAGTAATACTTAATAATACCTGCTTAATTTCAGAATTGTTATTCTGTTTTATCTTGCTTCAATGTCAAAAAGGCATTCTACTGCTACAAAAAAAGAACACATTATTGCCATAGAAACACGAGTACATTTTTGGTATGTTTGTTTAAAACAGTGATTTAAAACTCATTTGCAAACATTGCTTAAGAAATTGTGGTGTCCACAGGCTTGGCCATCGTGAATTAGTAGTTGAGACTGTGGCTAGCACTCTGCTATTATGCTCTGGGAGCATTTAGGGAGGAGTTTGTTGTTCTAGATTGAACTGTGATTTATCCCCAAAATATGTTAAGATCAACTTAATGATTACTTTCCCTCAACATAACTGGCTAAGGGTTTCCTAGGTAGCCTGGTCAGCATTATCCAGTGTCTTAGATGCCACATAGAACAAAAAAGTAAGATAACTTTCCTCCCTCCCTCCCTCCCTCCCTCCCTCCCTCCCTCCCTCCCTCCCTCCCTCCTTCCTTCCCTCTCTCTCTGTCTCTCTCTGTGTGTCTCTGTCTCTGTCTCTGTCTCTCTCTCTCTCACACACACACATGCACACATACAGATAAATATATAAATATATTCGTACAGTCTACTCTGGAACTATAAATAATTTGTGGATATCAAGATCAAGGTAGGATCACTGAAGCTGATATATGTATTAGCTTATGGATAGACGGGTTTGGGAATTCTATACAACATTTCTTTGGTGTATCAAGAAGTTGTTTTGAACACCTAAGTTTCACACAATATTTTCTCATCAGCTAATCCTGCTAATATGGTTTTAAATAGACAATTTTGTATTAGAATGCCTGACAAAATGCATAACAACTCTGAAACTGGAGAGTGTATGAACTTATATGTGTGTCATGTATGCACGTGGATTTGTTCATTTTCTTTTCTGTATCTTGTAATTGTACCACTGTGAGAATGAGCCAAAGCTGGAGGTGAAAGGAGATGCTGTATATGAATAATGACCACGGGAAATGCATATTAACATTAAATGTAAAGTAAGTATTTATCTGTTTTTTTAGGAAGGTTGAAAACATTAAATAATATGAAGGGTTGTAGCAAATGATGATCCCCAGAATATTTTACATTTCTGCTCAGGATGTATATTAGTAAAACCATTAAATAATGTCATTATTGTGTCATTTAGCATACTTGCACAGTTTAACTCGATTCAAACTGTAGATGTGTATCTCCACTAAAATTACCTTGTATATATTTAGTGGTAGACAAATGAAGAGACTATGTAGCATCACTGTTCATCTGAAAAACTATATATAGATATATAAATCATGAAGTCATTATTATTATTAATAGTGTTCAATTTATATAAGTAAATTGCTGTGAAAAGAGAATTTATTTACTCAGGAAGTTGTAGTTGAAATAAGTAAAGCACCTGGGAAGTATTGATAATTGTTATTAAAAGAGTAGTCAAGACAGGGGTATATGAATGTGAAGAAAGAAATATCAATCAAGGGTAACACCCAAGATTTGTTAACAGACTAGTTGTGAAGAGCATCTTGGTGATCCTGGAGGTTGACAGTTTGTAATGGTGCCAATTATACAGATTTTTACCTATAGGAAACAAAGTCATCCTGGAACATGGGGAGCTAATGATTTCCAATTTAATAAGACAGCATCAATGCCATCATTATCTTTCTTTATACTTTGAGTCATGTGCAGAGGAGTGGGTATTTCATGTTTCCTTGTGAGTATAATAATTTATTACACTGAAAAACATAACACACTTGCATATTAAGATTTTTTCTCCTAAATTCTACTTAAATATTAAGGAAGATAATCACTATGGTTCATGTTAAGACATGACTTTATATCTTTTAGAAATATAAAAATAAATTTCTAGCTACTTGTGATTCATATTCTTGTTTGTCAACTTGACTACATACAGAATTAAATAAAATCAGAGTCTGGATAAACCTGTGAAAGAATTTTCTTAATGAAAAATTTAAAGTGAGAAGACCCACTCTAAATCTGGATCTTTTGAAATTGAATGGTTCACATTAAACCTAGGCCACACATTCTGTTGGCAAAAAGGATATAGTAGAAGGGAGCTCTTGCTCTTTGCCCATTTGCCCTCACTCCCATTGGAAAGTCCATTCCTTCTCTGGCATTCAGGCTTATACTGAAGACACCCAGCATTGTGAAATGAAAAAATACTGGATTTTTAAATGTTCTGTTGGAAGACACCACTAGTTGGACTAGCTGGACCACAGACTGTAAGCTACTCTAATAAATTCTCTTTTTACATACTATACATATATAATATACCATATATGTGTATATATGGCGTGTATACCTTTATATAACATAGAATATGTATATTTTATTACCATATATATAAAATATGCTATAGAATGAATGAATATAATATTATATATATGAATATTCACTTGTTTTATCAGTTCTGTTCCTCTTGAGAACCCTGAATAATACACCACTTGTCTCAAAACAAGAAAATTTATGTTCTGATATTCTTGACATCGTGAAATTAGGAATCACTTCTTTGAGCTCTCATCATTCCAGATAATTCACAGGAGGTCATTTTGCCAGGTTTGCATTGAATAAAATCTGCATATGGTGGTTTGTTTTTCTGTTGTTGATCTTTGAAGACTTTCATTTGTCTCATCCATATGGCAAAAATGGGTACATATTTTGTGAGCATCTGCAAGGCAATATTTAATATTCTTTCATTCCTAAGAAATTATGTTCAAGCTGACACATGTTTTCATAACCAGTGTAGTTAAAATGTGTAATGTTATTCTGCACAAACAAAATATGAACCCACTGCCAGCTTTGTTGATGCTCTTTAAATCTCTTTCAGGAGGAAATGCATGTTAATTAATTATTTTTAGCAAATTCATTTGACCAATCCATGTGTGTGTGAGAGTGTGTGTTTGTGTGTGTGTGTGTGTGTGTGTGTGTGTGTGTGTGTGTGTGTGTTTTCCAACTTTATCCAAATGTTCATCAGAACAAAAAAGAGGAAAGACAGTAAGAGAAAATTTCAAAGTTTGATAAATAAAATTAATAAGCTACAATGTTTCAAATGACACCAACTTTATGTTCAGAAGTCCTCTTTGTGCCCAATGTGATGCTGAATTACTAGGTGATAAAAGTCTGATCTTTTAAATTTCAGTAAAATAAACACATTTTCTTTATGCTTCTTTTGTTCAAAATATTGTGCCTGCCTTTTAAAAAAGTTAGATTACCATGAGAATACAACCTATATTAAATAATATAAACCATTGTTTCTTTTTTCACATGAAAATAGTGTATTGATAGTTGCCATACACATTGTCCAGTAATGTAAAGTCTGAAAGAAACTCGGATGCTCCCAAAGTCAAATTCACCTTTAAAGGACAATGAATTTTTACATAAATAGCAAAGCACTCACTGAGACATACATATTCGCAAGTGCTTTTTACCCAATCTGTTGGAAAGGTTTAAAATCACATTTCATGCCAATTATGTTTTATACATTTGATAGTCATTCAAAAATAGAGTTTTAGGGTAAATAAGGTCAATGTTAAAAATGTAAATCAATAAAATTAGTGTTAAATTATAATAAAATATTAAATATAGTACTATTATGTTATAACCAGTAACACAAGCATCTACCAATTTAGACTATATAAATAAACAATTACATAAATAAGTAAATATGTGAGGTCATTCTGTACATTTCTCAAATTATTCTGTGATAAAACTCTATATTTTAACATTGTCTAGTTGACTCCCAGGTCACTTGGCTCAACTTCCAGCTTATTAAGTGAAGATATTCTGAGAAGTAAGTGCACAAGTTGTCAGTGTACAAGTTGCAGTTACATTGCTAAATGTCATGGTGCTATTATATGTTTACCCCACAACCATTCACTCAAGAGACAGAAATAACAGTTTAGGAGTCTGAGAAAACCACTATAAATATGACTATCTCCAGTTTATGCAAAAGTCACACATGTAAACCTCTAACCCAGTCTTTGTCCTATGTAAAAAGTCTAAAGTTTAATAAAGTTGAAGCTTTTTAAAATTCATCTAAAGCCCAGTGACTGGTAACTGAGAAATCATCAACTTAGAGGGAAGTATTTGATCTTGTAAACTGCCTCCCATTTCCCAGGATGAGAGATTTCACTGAAATATTTGCAAAATTTCACTTCCTTGACTGTGATGCAGTTGCAGATTTTTTCATCTAAATCCAACTACCATATCTGTAATTTAAATTGATATGATTATTTAATTAATAACAAAATGCAGCTCATACATCAGTTCCCATTGGGGTATTTGTCTTAATTTCCCTTGATATCTTCTTCTATCAAAGTTGACAGAGAGATTATGACATAAAAATTTCTCCTTTGTTTTAAATGAATCCTTAAAAGAAATGGCTTAACTGTGTCCCCCATACAAAGCTATTAGATAATAGTTAAAATATAAAAAGAAAATGTTTTAGTTCCTATACTTAGTTTATTACCTAGAGGTTATTAAGTGTCTAGTTATCAAACTGTACTTAAAACAAAACAAAAATACAAACTAATTATTTTATTTACATTTTATGTTCTTTATTAGATAACCATGATGCTTATGGCAACACATGCTCATGAAGGCATTTAGTAAAAACATATTAAATGAATGAATGAAAATATTTTCTTCTTCATATGGTTCATTTTCATGAATTCTTAATCTCAAAAACAAAGAAGCAATTTAATTGTCTAACTTTTTTTAATTACAAATATTTTTATTATTATTTTCTTTTATTTTATAATACTATTCAGTTCTACATAACAGCCACAGATTCCCTTGTTCTCCCCCTTCCTGCCTCCCTTCCCTCCCCCCCAGCGCACCCCCCATTCCCATCTCTTCCAGAGCAAGGCCTCCCCCAAGGACTGAGATCGACCTGATAGACTCAGTCCAGGCAGGTCCAGTCCCCTCCTCCCAGATGAGCAAAGTCTCCCTGCATAAGTCCCAGGTTTCAAACAGCTAACTCATGCAATGAGCACAGGACCTGGTACCACTGCCTAGATGCCTCCCAAACAGATCAAGCCAATCAACTGTCTCACCTATTCAGAGGGCCTGATCCAGTTGGGGGCCCCTCAGCCTTTGGTTCATAGTTCGTGTGTTTCCATTCATTTGGCTATTTGTCCCTGTGCTTTATCCAACAGTGATTTCATCAATTCTCCCTCATATAAACCCCCCTCTTTCTTGCTAATTAGACTCCTGGCGCTCTACCCAGGGCCTAGCCATGGATGTCTGCATCCAGATTCCTCAGTCCTTGGATGGGGTTTATGGCACAACTATTAGGGTGTTTGGCCATGCTATCACCAGAGTAGGTCAGTTCAGGCTATCTCTCAACCATTGCCAGCAGTCTATTGTGGGGGTATCTTTGTAAATTTCTGTGGGCCTCTTTTGCACTTTGTTTCTTCCTTTTCTCATGTGGTGTTCATTTACCATGGTCTCCTATTCCTTGTTCTCCCTCTCTGTTCTTGATCCAGCTAGGATCTCCCGCTCTCTTTCCCGGGACCCTCGCCCTTCATTACCCCCACTCATGTCCAGGTTGTTCATGTAGATCTCAGCCATTTCTCCATCATTGGGCAATCCTTGTGTCTTTCTTGGGGTCCTGTTTTACAGGTAGCCTCACTGGTGATGTGAGTAGCAGTCCAGTCATCCTTGTTCGACATCTAGTATCCTATGAGTGAGTACATACCATATTTGTCTTTCTGAGTCTGGGTTACCTCACTCAGGATGATTTTTTCTAGATCCATCCATTTGCCTGCAAACCTCATGATGTCATTGTTTTTCCCTGCCGAGTAGTATTCCATTGTGTATATGTGCCACAATTTATTTATCCATTCTTCAGTTGAAGGGCATCTAGGTTGTCTCCAGGTTTTGGCTATTACAAACAATGCTAATATGAACATAGCTGAGCAAGTGCTCTTGTGGTATGATTGAGCATTTCTTGGGTATATGCACAAGAGTGGTATAGCTGGATCTTGGGTGAGATTGATTCCCAATTTTCTAAGAAAGCGCCATATTGATTTCCAAAGTGGTTGTACAAGCTTGCATTCCCACCAGCAGTGGGGGAGAGTTCCCCTAGCTCTACATCCTTTCCAGCATAAAGTGTCTTCAGTATTTTTGATCTTAGCCATTCTGACAGGTGTAAGGTGGTATCTCAGAGTTGTTTTGATTTGCATTTCCCTGATGATTAGGGATGTTGAGCAATTCCTTAAGTGTCTTTCATCCATTTGAGTTTCCTCTGCTGAGAATTCTGTTTAGTTCTATAGCCCATTTCTTAATTGGACTGTTGGTCGTTTTGAAGTCTAATTTCTTGAGTTCCTTATATATTCTAGATATCAATCCTCTGTCAGATGTGGGGTTGGTGAAGATCTTTTCCCATTCTGTTTGCTGTTGCTTTGCCTTGTTGACCGTATCCTTTCCTCTACAAAAGCTTCACAGTTTCAAGAGGTCCCATTGATTGATTGTTTCTCCCAGTGTCTGTGCTACTGGTGTTATATTTAGGAAGTGATCTGCAGTGGCGCAATCGGTTAGCATGCGGTACTTATACAAGCTAATTCTATGTTAAATGCTTCCTGTTACATAAAGAAAATCAAACTTGAAGTTAAATAACTTATTTACTTTATCATAGTCAATAGTTTGAAATTCTCATCATACATATATTTTCAGTATGCTTAAATATCCTAATGTTTCAGTTCTAGACACATACTTAAGAGGTTATTTTAATAATATTGCATTTCAGTTTCTATATTTACTTTCTTTAAACTGGGCTTACTTTTCTGAAGTGAAAAAGATCTTGGGGAGATGAGAGGTTGGGGAATGTGAGGAATGGAGGGAGGGGAAATTGTAGGCATGTATTGTATGAGAGAAGAATTGAAAAAAAGATGGTAGTATTATTAAACATCATTAACCTAGACTTCATATTTTCTTTGATTCTTTGTTTTAATTTTTAGTACAGAATTTTGCAACAAATTATGATTAGGTAGTGTAGCTATGATGTCTAAAAATAGTTGTGACTGAAAATTATCTTGGCATGGTGTGACACTTGTTATTTAAAAATGTGACATTTTAGGCTCGGACAGCTCATGTTGTTTTTATATAGTTGCACTGTTTCCTCCAATCTCAGTTACAGATTAGTGAGTTGTTCTTTTGGAGTTTCCACACACAGTGCTTTCATGAGCACACCATAATTGTGTGAATCTTTTGGGATCATTGTCTAAATGTAATGAACAAATCACTTTCTAATATATAAACCCAGAGAAAGTATTTACCTTTGTTCCCCTTCTGTATTTATCCAGAGCTGACGATGAATACCAATGATATATTTCCACAATTTGGCTCACACCATTGACTGTTTTTTGTAAGAGACCTGTCATCTGGTTGTTTGCTCATAAAGGATGTTTTTGTTTCAGGGTAATTGGTTTTATCATTCTTAATTATCTTTGTAAGTGAAATATTGATAATAATCAAATAAAAATGACCATTTTCATAAGATTTGTGCTCTTGATGGTGTTTCCAAAGGCTGGAGAATACAAAGTGGACTAAGAGAAGCAGGTCTGATGGGCCATTGCTCTGTGATGGGTAAATGGAAAGAATTTAAACCAGGTTACCTGAAATGAGTCTACAAGAAACTAGATTTTACATCATGGAGAAAAATGCCAAGGTTCTTACCTCACCCTTTTAAAGAGGAGTGATTCATCTGCTCTCTTGCTTTTCTATGTATTCTTCTGTGCCTTGAAAGAATAATAATAACGTAAAAAAATACTGTAAATGTAAGAGACATAACTTGTCAAGCAAGGTCAGGTTCAACTTGCATTCTCTTTTTCACTTCTGTAGGTCACCGCATACACAGTGTAATGTAACCTTTAAAAATCTCATTGTACTGAATAATTCCCAAATAGTTCTGTGTTTGCTTCTTACATGTCTTTTTAAACTATTGGTTTTTAACATAATCATCCTTTCTTCAAAAATGACTAGATGTGGTCTGAGCTGCATATTTTTCTGAGAAAAACAAATCATAGATTGCCATTTTCTGTGGCCTAATCCATATATTTCTTTATTTGCGGGTGATTTTTCTACCCAAAGTGTGGTACAAGGTCTCACTCTGTAATGTACTCCCTTAAGGAAAAGTCTACAGCAGCTCCGTATTGTATAAACTAGTTATCTAGAAAATTTCCATTATTTCAGAAAGGTGCAATTTTTTTTTCAAATTATGTAGGGATTATGTGCTCTTAAGGATACTTTGAAAATGATGGGTTTTTCAAAGTCTTAAAAGCATTTATGGGAGTCCCCCAAAAAGTGCTTTCAATAAGTGGGAAAAAAGCTTTGATTCTGTTAAATAGATAACCTAAATTGTTCTCTACACAGCTTCTCTAGGGAAAGCACCATTTTGTTTCCCACTATTATTTGCATTCCCCTAATTATCTTCTCTACGATTATTATATATAATGTAATTTTGATTACATTAGTGGAATAGTTTATAGAAATACAGAAAAGTAATAAACAATTAGAGAGACCAATTTGAAAGTTTACCCTATTAGCAGTTTTCAATGCATTTTAAGTCAGGATTGGCATAAATGATAGAATCATGCTACCATACTTCCAATATGTCTATCATCTTAATAAAACAAAATAAAGTTTTGTTTTACAATTTATGTAAATACTTCATATATTCTGCTTAGATATTTTTTACATAAAACTAGTGATGACGAGTAAGATCATAGCATTCTTAGTATCATTATTACTTCAAGGATAACAAAAGGGACACAAAAGCCGTGAGTCCTATAGGTCTCAGGGGAGTAACCTAGGTGTAGATCCTTTAACTCTCTCCTCCAAAGAAAGAGTCACCTCACTATATTTTGTTAACTTTGACATTAAGTAAAATTGGTAACTTAGCAATAAATGACTTTCATAAAGTTTTGTTGTTTTTGTTTTCTTTGTGTCTTGGTTTTTGTTATCAGAACATGTCTAATTATGTAGCCCAGGCTGTACTAAAACTGGCAATCCTCCCGTGTCAGCCTCTCACACACTGGGAGTCAATGTATGCCACTTTTGAGTGATTTTAAATACTAAAATGTAACCAAGCAAGTTTCTACCTTAACATTTTTCAGCCATGTAGCTATTTACAGAAAACAAAACAATCATAACCATAAAACTGAGAGAAAGAGAAAGCCAAGGCAGAGTAACTATCAAACTAACCTTGAACCAAGAAGTGTGTTCCTGTACACAGAAAGGTAAACAATAAAACTGCCATATGGTGCTGACACTAACACAGACGACTATTAAAAACACACAAGGAAAATTGTTAATGTGTTTAGATATTTTACTATATTTTTGAGGATTTAAGGCCTTTTTTTTTTTCAATTGAAAATAGACTCTTCTTTCGTAGGATACACTCTGACCGCAGTTCCCTCCCTCCACTCTTCCCAACTCCCCCATCTCCCGTTTCTATGAGATCCACTCCCTCTCTATTTCCTTTTCAGAGAAGAGACCAGAGCCAAACAGAACAAAACAAGATGCAATAAGACAAGGCAAAAGCCATGGTATAGAGACTGGGCAAGGCAATTCAATAGGAGACAGAGTCTCAAGAGCTAGCAGTCAAAAGAGCCAGAGACATAATTGCTCCCAATGCTAGTCCCACAAAAACACCAAACTAACCACCATAACACGTAAGCAGAGGACCTGATACAAACTCATGTAGGCTCACAAGTTGCCGATTCAGTCTGAGCCCATGTGAGCTCTGCTGAGTTGATTCTATAGGCCATATGCCCTCTAAGCCCCCTGGCTCCTAAACTCCTTCTGCCCCATTTCCTCCGGGTTCCTCATCTCTGAGGGGAGGAAATAGGTGGAGATTTCCAATTTAGATTCTCTCTCTGCATAATATCTGCTTGTGGGTCTCTCCATCAGTTCCCATATGCTACCAGAAGAAGACTCTCTGATAAAGCCTGGACAAGGCACCAATCTAGGAGTACAGCAGACTATCATTAGAAATCATTTCATTACATTTTTTAACCAAGCCTTCACATGAGACCCAGATTATATCACACTGCAATATTCAGATTTCTAAGGAAAATTGCTATAAAACCTGCCATACTTCAAATATGTAGTGCAATAAAAATGTTTTCTATTTCTTTCCTTGCTCCTTCCTGGAAATCAACAAAACATATCTTTAGCAACTGGAAAAGAACTGTTAATGAAATGGCACAGAATAAGTAAAAAAAAAAAATTAAACAAAATTAGGTAAGGAATATGATAAGAAATCAAAATTGTTCGTATTTTGCAACTCTATCCCAACAAAGAAGAGGAAACTTAAAAACCAAAAGATCCAAACAGTCATGTAGAGGAAATGTGTATATCCTGAAGATACAAGTTAGAAAGAGTTTTTTAAAAGATGATGGGGCACATCAATTGGTTGTCTAGAGCAAATGGTCAGCTCTGAAAACTTCTATAGAGGTAGCTAATATGAACTAAACAGGTTATATTTAGGGTAGAGGGATATGGATGGATTGGATGGAGGAAAAGGAGGGAAGAACTGTTGCGTTTATATTGTAACTTCAAAAATCTTTAATTTTTAAAGTAGATTGTGTATATTTCAATTCTTAACATAAAATAGAGCAAAAAAAATTTCACTGCTTGAAATTTCTAAATTATTTCTGTTAAGTCAGTATTTCAACGATTGAATTATGATTCAGTAGTTGAAAACAAATGATAACAGCAAAAGTATTGTTTCATCCTGTGCTCAACTTTTTCAATTCTGTTTTAACTCTTCATGTTGTTGTTCCAACCAACATACCTGCTATGACTAAACCACTGAAAATAAGAACACTGAACTGTCTTGCTAGGTTGTCTCAGGCTCTCCTCTTATCAGAGTATTCTCTATTCTCCATTGGCAAGTACTCTGTGCAATGTGGAATCTTCGGTTTCCACTAAATTTGTGTCTGCATAATTTAAGATTCATAGCTGGCTCAAGTAACTTTATTTTTATGTGCAATTTAGAGTTTTCTTAAATTCTAACCTTCATATGCATTCATTGTTTCATTGTATTGAGAATGGGTGCCTTGGCTTATGAGGTAAATTATCTGCATGAACCTAGTAATAGAAAAACCTGTATATAATAGATATTACTGTGGCTGTATTTTACTGAGATTCCAGACAAGAATAACCTCATAGTTAAGAAATTATTCCTTTTTACATCCTACAATATTAATATTATTCTAGCTTTAGAAAGAAACCTCAAATTATTTTGCTTCGTGTCTACCAGATGTATGTTCAAATAGTCATTTGTTTTAAACAAAATAAAATATAAAAGTTAAACTATATAATTTTTTGCTGTGGGATGGTCTGTATGTCAAATCTGTTGCTCTGATTGGTCAATAAATAAAACACTGACTGGCCAGTGGTTAGGCAGGAAGTATAGGTGGGACTAATGGAGAGGAGAAAAGAAAGAACAGGAAGGCAGAGGGAGTCACTGCCAGCCGCCGCCATGACAAACAACATGTGAAGATGCTGGTAAGCCATGAGCCATGTGGCATGGTATAGATTTATAGAAATGTATTAATTTAAGCTATAAGAACAGTTAGCAAGAAGCCTGCCACAGCCATACAGTTTGTAAGCAATATAAGTCTCTGTGTTTACTTGGTTGGGTCTGAGCAGCTATGGGACTGGTGGGTGACAAAGATTTGTCCTGACTGTGGGCAAGGCAGGAAAACTCTAGTTAATATTTCTGCTACTTCTTATATTTAAATAAAGAGTTATCTCCAAAATGAAATTATTGGGTAACTACAAATGTACTTTTGTTTGTTTGTTTGTTTTGAGACAGGATTTCTCTGTGTAGTTTTGGTGCCTGTCTTGGATCTTGCTCTGTAGACCAGGCTGGCCTCAAACTCACAGAGATAGGCTAGCTGTGCCTCCTGAGTGCTTGGATTAAAGGCATGTGCCACCACTGTCCAACCAAATGTTCTATTTCTTTAACATTGCTTAATCATAAACTTTTGCATTCTGAGTCATAGCTCTTTATTAGACATACAAAAGTTAATTTTTGATATCCATATGATTATATATAGTTTCAAAAGTTAAAAAGATGTCATTTTCACATTACTTGATCATATTTTCATCATTGTCACAATTAATGGTTTCCTAATTAAATCATATTAAAAATACTTGTATAAGAACACAACATTACTACAATATATTTTGTAGTAAGATTTAAGGCTATAATAGTGTTTCAAAGTATGAACCAAACATTTTAACAGAGCTTTCTGTCACAGTGACATTAGTATGGATGACTTATTGGAAACACTGGAAGGTTACCTGATCACCTAGTGCTGCCTTCCTTTCCATTCTTGGCATCTGTATGCCAGACCTCTCTATATATCACCAAAGAGAATGTCTAAGATCAATTTGCTCAGCTTTTCATAATTTAAGATCTGATGGCTTTACTATCTCAGTATTACTGGTCATTTTTGGAAAGTGTGTGAGTGAGCATGAACCTCAGTGTAACATGGAAGTGCAGATCCTATCTGACTTATCTTCAGAAACTCCAATTATTTGTACCACAAATTATGAAGGTTATATTATTTCTTTTTAGTGTAAACAAGTAAATCTTATGCCCAAATTAAAAGTCAATATCTGATGCAAATATTTGTATGCTTATAGCATTATCTATCTTTTCCCAGCATTTTCTAGGTTAAGCACATTAAGATTCATCATTATCAGTCCAAGGAAAATAATTTCTGTCATTTAAATAATGTGGATATACATTGGTTGTGGGGGGCATTTGACAATATACTTTCATCACCAGGGGCAAGGGATGAAGTTCAGTGGTGATGAAATTTTGTGGGGATGAAGTTCAGTGGTACCACACACAATGCTCAGTACCATGGTGCTTGATCCCTTGTTTCACAGAATAAAGACAGCAACACAAATAATGTGTCAGTAAAATTCCTACTTCAAATATAAATTATTAAATTAGATCCAAAATGCCAAATACAAGGAAGCAATTTTTCTAATAGAATTGGAGATGCTAAGTTAATTTCAGATGGAAACTCTTGGAGAATTCAAAGACAATGAAAAACTACTTGTCAATGCTTTGAGTGAACTGGCTATCAACAAAGGAAAAGTCAAGGTTCCAATGCTCAGTTTTTCGATGAAAACCATAATAGGGCAAAGACTATGAGTATAATTGTCAAAGGAATGAAACATGATATCATCCAATTTTAAATTACTGACCTCACCTTCCAAAAATACAAAGAGTAGTATTTTAGTTAACATACTAAAATGTAAGTTATTAGATGAATTAAAACTAAACATCTCTCTGATCCTTTGAAAGCATGAGATATAAGAATATAGCAATCATTTTAGTGTAATATAATAATGAAAACATACTTACATGCTTTTTAAAATACTTCTTCCATGTAAAACTTCAGGTAGAGTGATTTTTTCCATATTAAAAATTATAGGAAATACTATCTCAAACAAGTTCTGAACCTTAAAATTGTGAATAAAATATTTTTAAATAAATTAAAACTATCACTACTAACATGATCTGTGCAGTTTTCTTTGTCCTCTGTATAGAGTAAAAAGCATAAAGCATAAAGCATAAAGAATGATCTATGCTATGTAGATGAAATTATGGAAAGTTTATTAGCTGTCACCTACCTCATCTTATTATCTTTATGTCTGCAATAAAATATGAGGATTATTGAAGAAATAGTAATGAATGAACAAGAGCTGCAAACCATGATACTATAGGCATTTGCAAAAATCATCTTTACAGAAGCAATAAAATATTAGTCTCTTATTCTCTACACTTGTTTTCTCAGATGCAAATATATTTCCCATAAGTTTTTGTGCGACCCCAAGTGATTTTCTGTCAAAAGTTACGTATTTCTTTAAAAGATAAATTTCCTAATAATAATTCTTAGTTGCTCTGGTTTCTACTTTAATCATCAGTTGTCTAAATCTAGTCAACTGTCATTTTTCAATATTGCCCACCTATGATGTATATGCAACTAAAGCAACGAAGCTTAGACTATTTACAATTCATGATTTTTTCTGCCTGCCTTAAACTTAGGGTCCAAATAAAGATGCTAAATTATTTTACATGAAAAAAATACTTACAATAAAAAATACCGTGTTCTTTATATAAATTGTGTAGATTTCATGGTACTTCTGTTGGCTTAGTGCATTCCTAGCATGCTAGAACACCTGTGTTTGATCCTCAACCCCACTTAAAACAGGTGGGATGGCTCAGCTCTGTTATCCTAACACTAAGGAGGCGGAAAAGGGAGTATCAAAAGTTCAGGATCAGCCTCAGCTACATGAAGTGCTTAGGTCCCACTTGGGCCATATGAAAAATCTATATAAAAGTAGAAAAAATAAACATGCTAGTGCTTTTATTCATTTATTAAATTGCCTTCTGATTTTTGAACGCCATTACATCCTGCAGCCCCACAAGAAGTACCTACATATTATAATTTATTATGTACCTCTTCTACATGCTTTGTAGGTAGATAAAATATTACCATTATAAATACATTTCAAAACAATATGTTTCCAGCCATGTTTTAATATATACAGGAGCATATGCAATGCTCAGAGTAACAATTTAATAATATTTAATAGGATCTTAGTTGTAAGCTTGATCTGTTTTAATCAGGTTTGATTTTCAAACTGACACTTTTCAAAGTCAACAGGAATTTCTGGAATTTTGCCACTTTTCTCGGGTCTAAAATGATTGTAGCCTAAGGATAATCCAATCTCAATCCTTATGAAAGAGTTATATATTATACATTCAGATAAGATTCCATTTGCTTCCATTCTGATACCAGTGCCTGCTGCAATAATACCTTATTTGTCACTTTTCAGTCTCATTATCTGTACCTGGTTCTTCCTTTTACACTGATAATAGCATGACGATCTGAAGGGTGGGCTCTTCCTCTTATTTTCTTTTTCTTCTCTCTTCCTTTGTCAGGTTTTTGCAGCTTTACATTTAACTAAATAGTCTGATCCAAAACTGAAGATATAGCCCACCCTAACCACAAACTCATGCTCCATCTGTTTATGACTCCGAAGTGACAGAGTCGCAGACACCTGCCACCACACCCACTTACCTGAAGCCTTCTTTTGAACAGTAGAAGAGAGAAAAATAAAGCTCTAGAAGCAATAATCTTGATAAAGTGGTGTACTTACTCTTTACTATTGCTACTGCAAGAAAAAATTCACAAATATATCTTGCCCAATGAAAGCAGACCTCAATACTCTAAAATACCATAAAATTTTTCAAAATGAAGTGAACCAGAGACAGAAAGAGAAGTGCCATGTATCTTATATGTATTTTTAGAGTCTCAACCAAGGTGTAGGCACTGAGTATTACAGTCTCTGAGGTATAGAGAGGTTGTCTATTTCTACCAAAACATAATTTGCTAGAAAGGGCCCATTCTGATGTTTGGCAGCATAGTTAGGGGACTAAAATTCACAATAACCCACCACATATTTTATGAGTATTCAGAATAGAAAGCTCTAGGTTTCACATTTCTGGGATAAAAAGAAGGAAATTTTGTTTACTATGATTAGATCAAATGTGTGCTACATAGTTGTGTTTTAAAATTATACTCTGCTCTATTTATTTTATAATAACATGTTAATTATGATAAAATAAAATGATTATTTAATTGAATTGACTCTTACATGAGTACCAGTAATCCCAAAACAACATGGAAACTTACTACTCTAATAGATTTTGTATATATTATAATATTCTATATATAATTATATATATATATATATTATAATCTATGGAGAATGAGAGATAAAGGGTGGGTTTAATGGAGTTATTGTATAACAGGGAGTGACAATAACTAGACATGACATTTTAGCAAATAAACATCCGAATAATAAGAATTACTCCTCTCATGTTGTTGACCAATAGGGTCCCATAGTGACCCAAGTCTTATAGTTTGTGATGGCTATTCTTGGTTGTCAACTTGACTATATCAATAATGAACTGCAGGTCAGGAATGGAGGTCACACCTCTGATCCAGATCTTAAGGCAGGAAGACAGCATGTCTTTGTGGTAGAATTCTGGGCCACATCTTCTGCTGGGATCCTATATAAAGCAATAGAAGAAGGAAGGTTTCCTTTTTCTTAGCCTGTTTGCTCTCAACTTATTAGGACATCCATTCCTTCACTGACAATGGAGTCTAATTCTCAGAATTCCAGCATATACAAAAGACCAGCTGAGACGCCCATCCTCATAGGATTGAGTGACTTTTGGATTCTTGGACTTTCCGTTCACAGCTAGCATTATTAGGTGAGTTAGACTGCAGTCTGTAGGTCATTCTAATTCTTTGCACACACACACAGAGACAAATATATGTGTGTGTTTATGTATAGGGAGATTCATTTCATAAGTTCTGTGACTCTAGAGAACCCTGTCTAATACACAAGCTATTTTTAATAACTTTGAATAAACTCAAGAACTTGAAAGTAAGACAGTATTACTGAGGACAACACAGACCTTAGGCACAGAACATAGAGCAAACAAGCTGCCTCTTAAAGGGAAGCTTTAACACTGTTGACAAGCATGCACATTGCTGGTGAGTAATATACATGTGACTGGAGTGGAAAAAGAAGCATCAGTCTCACCCAAAACAACTGGCCTGACATTGTATGTCCACTGGTTAAATAGTAATATGAACATTATGAGAGTAAAAAAATACTTTTTGATTGGACCTAAGGCCAGCTCCACATGATGGAACCTGTAATTGGCACTCTTTTTAGGGACCAAATACCTGTGACAAACATATGATAGGTCATACGGGAAAACCTATTGCTCTTATTCTACCAACTGTACCTAGTACTGAAATAACTCCTAATGAGGTGTTACTGTTTCCATAGTTCAGTGTATCTCTCAGCTTTCATTAAACAAGCTTCTTTTGGCAATAGATGACTATTAACATAGAGACTCTCAACTGGTTTTTTTGTGTTATTTATGATGAAAAGAATTAAGAGACTGTAGAGTGCTCATCCCTAAATTGATGTACATATCGAACCCATTGCCTCAATATGCAGAGATATTTCACAAGAAGGGGCAGAAATATAAGAATATCCATGGGTAGTGGATAACTTCAAGGAAACTGTTTTTCTTAGACACAACAGGAAAGTAGCCCATAAGAACTAGCATTATTTATAAAGACATTCAAAAGACCTGTGCAAACTCATGCCAGACACAATCCTCACATAGAGGGAAAGACCATTAACTTGTGAACTATTTTCAATCAATAGCTGATGTGAAAGAGAAAGCCAGTTTTCTTTAATGATGTGACTGCAGTAGGTTGAGCATACTCCAGGGCAGGCCCTACTCCCAAAGTCAAAATAAACTTGACTCTATGGGAAAAAAAAAAGAAGAAGAAGATGAAGACTCAAAGGTTAGGTAAGGAGATGAGTGTAGGGAGAGTGAATATGAGAACAACAGGAAAAAATGAAGTCAACATGATAAACATAAATTATGTGGAATTCTCAAACAAAAATAAAGGTATTTTTTGCAAGCAAGTTGAAATAAAACCAGATGCATCATCCTATGCTCCAGTTTCAGAGCCAGCTGGGAAGGAAGCACAGATCCACCATAATATCTAGAGACAAGTGAAAAACTATTATTCTTGTTTTATTTTCATTTATTTATTTTATTTAATTTTTTTTTAAAATTCATTTTATGTACCAACCACAGATCCCCCTCTCATCCCTCCTCCTGCTTCCCCCACTTCCACCTAGCTCCCCAGCAACCCGCATCTCATCCCTTCCTCCAAAAGGGTAAGCTCTCCCATTGGGGTACAGCAAAGCTTGGTACATTCAGTTGAGGCAGGACCAAGCCCCTCCCCCTTACCTCAAGGGTGAGCAAGGTGTCTGATCATAGGCAGTGGGCTCCAGAAGGTCAGCTCATGCACCAGGAATAGATCCTGATACTACTGCCAGGGGCCCTTAAACAGACCTAGCTACACAATTGTCTCCCATTTGCAGAGGGTCTAGTCTGGTCCATATAGGTTCCATGGCTGTTGATCTAAAGTTTGTGATTTCCTATGAGCATGGTTCAGTTGTCTCTGTAGATTTCCCCATTATGATATTGATCCCCCTTGCTCATATAATTCCTCTTCCCTCTCTTTGACCAGACTCCCAGAGCTCAGCCTGGTGCTTGGTTGTGGATCTCTGCATCTGCTTCCATCATTTACTGGATGAAGGATCTATGATAACAGTTAGGGTTTTCACCAATCTGATTACTGAGGTAGGCCAGTTCAGGCATCCTCTCCATTACTGTTAGTAGTCTAATCTGGGGTCATCCTTGTGGATTCCTGGGAACTTTCCTAGCACCAGGTTTCTCCCTTACCCCATAATGTCTCCTTCTATTAAGATATCTCTTTCATTGCTCTCCTACTCCATCCCTCCCCCAGCTGTACCATCTCACATCCCCATGCCCTCTCCTTTGTTGCCTCCCCATCCCCAGTTTACTCATGGAGATCTCCTCTGTTTCCCCTTCACAAGGAGATCCATACATCCCTCTTAGGGTCCTCCTTGTTTCCTATCATCTCTGTTGGTTATGGTCTGATTAGCCTTTTCTTTACACATAATATCTACTTATGAGTGAGTACATACCATGTTTGTCTTTCTGAGTCTGGGTTGCCTCACTCAGGATGATATTTTCTAGTTCCATTCATTTGCCTGCAAATTTCATGATGTCATTGTTTTTTAAAGCTGAGTAATATTCCATTGTGTATATGTGCAACATATTCTTTATCCATTCTTTGGTCAAGGGAACACTGTTGGTGGGAGTGCAAACTTCTAGAGCCACTCTGGAGATCAGTATGGTGACTTCTTTCAGAAAATTGGGAATCAATCTACCACAAGACCCAATGACACTACTCCTGGGCATATACCCAAGGGATGCTCAGCCATATCACAAGGACACTTGCTCAAGTATGCTCATAGCTGCATTATTCATAATACCCAGAACCTTATTTTTATATGTCTTTGCAAGCCACTCATCCCAGAGAAGCACAGACGCTATCTTCAGAATTCCACTCCTCCCTTCCAATCCAATTACCCAGTCTCATCTCAAGCTCTATAGTAATTCAAACTTGTGGTCTCTCCCCTCTCACTGCCCCAATTTTAAGGGAACAAGCAGAACCTGGTGACAAACCATGATTTCCTTCCTCGTATGACCCCCTTCATTACCCCCCTTCTATCCCATCTCCATTCTTATGTGTTAGCTCCAAGTTTCAAGAAACACATTCATTCCAAATCTCTCAGTGCCCATACCAAGCAGGATCTCATAAGAATTCCCTACCAGGCACCCCAAAGCCACCAAACTCTTCTAAAAACCAGAAAGGGCAATAGAAACCAACAGAACACCCACCAAAGACAAGAGCAGATATCAGAAACTAGAATTTCAATCATACCAAACCTAGATGCTTAAAGGTCAGCACAAAACCACAATAATAGTCAAGACAATATGCTTCCACTAAAGCACAGAAATCCTACTTCAGTTGGCCCTGAGAAAGGCAATGTAGCTTAGGCACAAGACAAGGACTTCATAACAGCTATTATGAACATGATCAAAGACATGAATTAATCTATTAGTGAAATATTTGAAAACAAAACAAATAGTTGAACAAAATGGAGAAATTACTTTAAGATATAAAACTAGAAATGAAATGATTAAAGAAAAGCAGAACTGAGGAAAACATGGAAATGAAAAATTGAGGAAATTGAACAGGAACCTCAGAGGCAAGCCTCACCAACAGAATACAAGAAATGCAAGACAGAATCTCAGATATTGAAGACAAGATATAAGAAATTGATACTTCGGCCAAAGATAATGTTAAATCTAAATACCCTTACCACAAAACATCCAGGCAATCTAGACACTATGAAAAGGCCACATCTAAGAATAAAAAGAATAAAGGAATGAGAAGAAATGCAAGTCAAAAGCACAGAAGATATTTTCAACAAAATCATAGAATAAAATTTCACCAACCTAAAGATGTAAGTGTTTACCAAGATTCAAGAATCATACAAAACACCAAATGGTAGACTACAAAAGAAATTCCCCACAGCACACAGCAATCAAACACTAAACATATAGAATAAAGTAAGACTATTAAATCTTCAAAGGTAAAAGACCAAATAACATTAAAAAAGGAGGCCTGTTAGAATAACAACTGACTTTTCAATAGAGACTCTAAAAGACCAAAGAGCCTGGTCAGATCTCATAAAAACTCTGAGAAACTACAACTACAGATGCCAGCCCAGACTACTACGTGCAGAAAGTTTCAATCACAATAGATGGATAAATATATTCCAAGAAAAAGCCAAATTCAAGCAGAATCTTTCCACCAGTTCAGTCATACAGAAGATGCTAAAAGGAAAAGGAAAAGCTGAAGAAGCTAATCACACCCAAGAAAACACAAAGGAAAAATAAGCTCAGGCTAGCAAATTAAAAGAAGGGAGAGTAGTCACTAATTGGAGTAGAGGGGAAGGCCAGTTCAGGCACCCTCTCCATCAGTTCTAGGAGTCTTAGTTGGTGTCATCATTGTGGAATCCTGAAGATTTCCCTAATACCAGGTTTCTCCTTAACCCCCTAATGGTTCCCTCTAAGATATCTCTTTCCTTGCTCTCCCTCTCAATCCCTCCCTCCATTTGGCCATCTCAGTCCCTCCTTTTCCCATCCCCCATCCCTTCCCTTCTACACCACTCTCAGCTTTCCCAGGAGATCTTAACTATTTTCCTTTACTAGGGCCCTCCATGTGTGTCCATTTTAGGGTCATCTTTTACCTAGCTTCGCTGGGGTTGTGTGTTGGAGCCTATTTATCCTTTACTTTGCATCTAATATCTATTTAAGAGTGAGTACATACTGTATTTATCTTTCTGGGTCTGGGTCCCCTATAATCAGATTAGTGACTACACTAATTGTCATCATAGACCCTACATCAGGTAACTGATGGAAGCAGATGCAGTGATTCACAACTAAACACTGGGCTGAGCCCCTAGACTTCAGTTGAAGAGAGGGAGGAGGGATCACAGGAGCAAGTGAGGTCAAGATCATGATGGGGAAAACAACAGAGACAGCTGACTCAAGCTGGTAGGAGCTCATGTACTCTGGTCTATTAGCTAGGGAACATGCTTGGAATTGAACAGGCCCTCTGAATGTGGGTGATAGTTATATGGCTAGATCTGCTTGGGGGACCCCTGACAGTGGGACCAGGATTTATGCTGGGTACATGAAATGCTTTTTGGAACATATTACCTACTGTGGGATACCTTGTTCAGACTTGACATAGAGGAGAAGGGTTTCGTCCTGCCTCAACTTAGTGTTGACTCCCAAAGGGAGGTCTTATCCTCTCTGAGGAGTGGATAGGGGGTGAGACTGGGGGAGGTGGAGGAATTGGGACAAGGGGAATGAGGGGGAACTGGGATTGGTATGTAAAATGAAAAAAAACTTAAAAAATTAATTAATTAATAAAAAAATGAAAAGATAAAAAGGGAGGAAAAAACACCACAATAACAATATAACAGAATAAACCAACACTGCTCACCCATAATTCTCAATGTCAATGAACTCAATTACTCCTCTCCAAAAAAAAAAAAAAAAGACACAGAATAACAGACTGTATGCAATAACAGGATTCATCCTTTAGTTGCATTGAAGAAACATGACTTAACATCAAGGATAAATATCACCCCATGGTAAAAGATTGGTAAAAGATATTCTAAGCCAATGGACCTAAGAAGCAAGAACAAAATGGTATGCTAAAAAGTATACCATTTTGATATCAGAAAAAAAACAGACTTCGATCAAAAACTAAGAACAGATAGGCAAAAACATCCATACTCATCAAAGGAAAAATACCCCCAAGAGGATATTGCAATTTTTAACATCTATGTGCCAAACCCAAGGGTACCCATGTTCATAAAAGAAACACATTGTACAACTTATATCACAGACTGACCCTCACATACAGACCGTGGGAAACTTAAATATCCAACTCTCACAAATTAATAGTTCATCTTGAAAATCTATAAGAAATATTGACATGAACTGATATCCTAATACAAATAGATGTAACAGACATTTACACAACATTTCACCCAACAATGAAAGAATATAACTTCTCAGCATTTAATAGAATGTTCTTTAATACTGACCACATACTTAGATACAAAGAAAATCTTAACAAAGGAAGATTGAAATAACACCCTGCACTTTATATGGTCACTGTGAATTAAAGCTGGATCTCAACAATAACAGAAAAAACAGAAAGCTTTAAAAAATCATATATACTGAACAAGTCACTGCTGAATGTCAACAGTCAATAAAGAAATTAAAAATGTTTTAGAACTGAATGAAAATGAAAATGCAATATACCTAAACTGATAGGAAATAATAAAAGAGGTTCTGAGAGGCAAGTTCATAGCAGTCAATAAAAGTAATTGGAGAGGTCTGATATTAGTCACTTACCTGTACACGTGAAATTCTAGAACAACAACAACAAAAAAATAGAAACCACATTTAATGGAAGTAAACAGAAAGAAATAATTAAACTCAGGAATGAAATAAACCAAATAGAAACAAACAAAAACACACAATGAATCACTAAAACAAAGAGTCAAGTCTTTGAGAAAATCAATAAGATGGACAAAGCCTTAGCCACAATAACTAAAGGGCAGAGAGTGAAGATCCTAATTAACAAAATTAGAGATAAGAAGATCATAGCAACAGACATTTAGGAAATCCATAAATTTGCAAGAACATATATTAAAAAATATATTCCAGCAAATAGAAATGTAAAAGAAATGAATAATTTTCCCAAAATATACCACCTACCAAACTTGAATCAAGATCAGAGCTTTTTTTCCATAGTGCCATAGAAGCAATAATTAAAACCATCCAATGAATCAAAAAAAGGCCTAAAGCCAAATCATTTTAGCACCGACTTGAACAAGATTTTCAAAGAAGTTTTAATGCCAATATGTCACAAATTTTCAGCAAAATAGAAACAGAAGGAATATTGCCCAATCGTTTTTGAGACCACAGTTACCTTAATACCTAAACTATCTAAAGACCCCCCAAAATAGAAGTACATATCAATTTCTCTTATGAACTTAGATGTGAATTTCTTAAGGAAATACTTTCAAACCCAAATACATGAACAGATCAAAAGGATCATTGAACATAGACAAGAAGGATTCATCCCAAAGATCCAGGGATGATTCAACATATGCAAACAAATAAATATTTTGTACCATATTAAACAAACCTAAAGAAAAAATATATGATTATCTCATTAGATGCAGAAAAGACCTTGACAAAAATCCAACACTACTGTATCTTAAAATCCTGGAGAGACTACAGATATGAGGGATGTAACTCAACATAACAAAGGAAATTTATAAGGCTATTCCAAGATCAATTTAAATAGAGAGAAACTCACAGCATTTCTATTCAAATTAAAAGCATAGCAAGCATTTTCACTCTCTCAACATCTATTCAATATATTTAAAATATTAGAGCATTAAGAGAACTGAAGATGAAGTGGATGAAAACAGAGTAGGAAGACTTCTTTCTTAAGCCTTCTATTGCTATAAAGAGACACAATGATCACCTCAACTCTAATAAAGGAAAACACTTGATTGGTGTGGCAGTTTATAGTTTCAGAGGTTTAATCCATTAAAATAATGGCATGACATGGCAGTATGCAGGCAGATATGGTACTGACTATATCTTGATCAGAAGGAAACAGGAAGTGGACTCAGAAACTGGGCAGTATATTAAGCATAGGAAACCCCAAAGCCCACCTCCACAGTGACACACTTCCTCCAACAAGGCCATACATGCTCCATCAAAGCCATACCTCCTAATAGTGCCATGTCCTATGAGCTTATGGGAGCCATTTACATTCAAACTACCACATTCTATTCCCTGGCCCTAATGGGAGAATAACTATAGCAATCCATGGAGTCTGCTTAACAGGCAAAGGAATTTATTTGGGAGAGAAAACTCTCAAGACAAAATAGATGAAATTGTCACAGGAGCCTGGAAGGGTGAGGCACGGTTCAAAACTGTTCTCTATCAAAGCTCAGCCTGCCGTGTATATGGGATCCTGTGGGGTCATGTCGTTTGTAAGCTGTGGCTAGTTAGAATGGGTGGCAGGAGCATAGATGCTGACCGGATGCAGCATATAAGCACTGGTACTTGTGTAATAGCTCAAATAGAGAAATTCTCCATTGGAACTAGAGCTGGTGGTGACTTGAGAGGTAGGGAGGCATGATGTGTGTATGGTTAGAGCAGCGGTGTGCACATAGTTAAAAAGCTGGAATCTGCATTGCTGGTGGTATGTAGCAGATCATGCGAGCTGCTCACTGAGTATATGGCAGGGAACCACAAAAGCTATCTGGGTGGGTTAAAGGTCACAAATGGCCAACCCATGCTAGCACATGGGGGAGTTGGACACCAGAAAATGGGAGAATATTCCTAGCAATCAACCAAGTCTGGTGAATGGGCAAAGGAATTTATTTAGGAGAGAAAACTCACAAGACAAAATAGAGGAATTTGTTACCTGAGCCTGGAAGGGTGAGGCACAGTCCAATGATTTTTCTCTGAGGAGATCTGCCCTGGTCTGTCTCAGCATCCAAAAACATGAGTTAGTGAAGATAGAGCCATGTAGGTTCATCCCAGATCTTAAGGATCCCGAATGGCCATGCCCCAGTGGTATGTATTTCTACGTCTGTAACAGTTATCTGCTACCTCACTAGGGGAGATGCTTCAGGGCATGGCAAGAAGAGTCACCCACTACATGACCCCTATAAACTTTTAACAGTATCATTACTCAAATGCATTTAGTCCAACTTCAAAAGTCCCCGTAGTCTATGAGACTCAGTGTTTAAAATTCCAAGTTTTAAAGTCTCTACTAAGATTCATGCAATCTCTTAACTGTAATCCCCTATAAAATCAAAATCCAAAACTGATCCAATACTTCCAATGTATAATGGCACACAATCTACATTACCATTCCCAAAGGTAGGGAAGGGAGCATAGGGAGGAAATACTGAACCAAAGCAAAAATAAAAACCATCGGGCAAACTCCAAACTTTGTGTCTCCATGTCTCATGTAAGAATGCTCTTCAGATCTTCAAATCAATTCAGCTTTGCTGACTGTAACACACTTCTTTCTCTTATGCTGTTTCCATGTCCTGTTAGCAGCTCTCCTGGCAAGTATTGTACAACTCTAGCATCTCTAACATCATGCATTCTCTAAGAAAATCCAGGCTTCAACTTCACAGTTTCACACAATGGGCTCTCTAGGCCTCCATGAAGGGATATCAATGACATATTTCTGGCCTCAGTGGCTTTCCTTAGTCTCAGAGGCAAATTCCATAGCCCCTTTCTCCTATCCTTAACTCTAGAACCATGTGGCTAGTGGTAACAATTTCTGCTGGTTACTGGGGCAAGAACATGACCTCTTTGTTCAATTACAACTAAACTAGGTTTCTGTCCTTCACTGCCTAAGCTTGGCTGTCCTGAGACTGGATCTCCAGAACAGCTTGTCTTCACACTTAGATATCCATCATGCTCTGCTTTCTCTGAGTGCGGGGATTATAGGTGTGTATCACCAACCCCAGCTCTGTTTTTCTTTAGTTCTTTTTCACAGGTTGGAAACTTAGCTGGGAAGGATCTTACCCTGAAGTCATGATTCTCTTTATTCCATTTCTTAATCTGTTTTTCTTCTTGAACACAGGATTTAGCTCTATTCCATTTCCTGATGTTCCTTTATCAATCTGTACATTTTGTACTTTTATTTGCTAAGTTTGCTCATTTTCATTATAAGTCTTAATTAGAGATACCACTAATAACTACATAATAGAGTCTATACTAGGCTTTTTTGAAATTTCCTCTTCCCGATAGAATTAATCTAAAACTCGTCACTTTAGCCTCGGGAAGACTTTTCAAACAATGGCAAAAAGTAGCCACATTCTTCACCAAAATATCACAAAACAAACTCTAGGCAACATAACAAAATTCTTCTCCTCTGAAATATCCTGAGCTAACCCCTAACAGTTGAAATATCTCTAAGCACCACTGTGTTCCATCCCCCTATTAGTATGGCCCATTGAGTAGTGCTTAAAACCTTCCACTGCTTTTCTAAACCAAAGTCCCAAAGTCCAAATTCCTCTAAACATAAACATGGTCAATCCTAGCACATTAATATCCTACTGTCTGGTACAACTTCTGTCTGAATTATGGTTTTTATTTCTATGAAGAAACACCATGACCATGGCAACTCTTATAAAAGGAAACATTTAATTAAGATGGCAGCTTACAGTTTCAGAAGTATAGTCCATTGCCACCATGGTGTGACATGATATCATGAAGGCAGACATGGTGCTGGCTTCATTGTTGTGGGATGATCCTTCTGTATGCTGTGAATATGTATGTCTCTCATTGGTTGATAATAAAGCTGTTTTGGGTATGGAAAGGCAGGGTAAGGTTAGGTGGTGCAAGAAAACTGAGGACTGATATGAAGAAAGGAGGAGTCAGGAAGAGGCACCATGAGCTGCCAAAGAAACAGGATGCTGGAAGACTGGTAAGCTATGGACCACATGGCAATAAATAGATTAATGGGAATGGATTAATTTAAATGTAAGAGCTAGTTAATAATAAGCCTACGCCATCAGCCAAGCAATTATAATGAATATAAGCCTTTGTGTAGTAATTTGTGAATCAGGTGCGGGTATTTGGAAAATGTTGGCAGGACAGAAACTTCTGTTTACACTATATCTTTTTTTTTTTTTTGTAAATTTATTTTACAACATCATTTAGTTCAACATAATAGCCACAGAGTCCCCTGTTCTCCCACTCTCGCCCCCTTCCCCCTCCCCCCACCTCACCCTCCATTCCCACCTCCTCCAGATCAAGGTCTCCCCCGAGGACCGGGATCGACCTGGTAGACTCAGTCCAGCCAGGTCCAGTCCCCCCCTCCCAGACCGAGCCAAGCGTCCCTGCATAGGTCCCAGGATTCAAACAGCCAACTCATGCAACGAGCCCAGGACCCGGCACCAACACACAGCTGCCTCCCAAACAGATCAAGCCAAATGACTGTCTCACCCGTTCAGGGGGCCTGATCCAGTTGGGGGCCCCTCAGCCCTTGGTTCATAGATCCTGTGCTTCCATTCATTTGGTTATTTGTCCCTGTGCTTTATCCAACCTTGGCTTCAACAATTCTCGCTCATATAAACCCTCTTCTTTCTCACTAATTAGAATCCCAGTGCTCCACCAGGGGTCCAGCCGTGGATGTCTGCATCCAGATTCCTCAGACCTTCCTTGGATATGGTTTATGGCACAACTAACAGGGTGTCTGGCCATCCCATCACCAGAGTAGGTCAGTTCCTGCTGTCTCTCGACCATTGCCAGCAGTCTTTTGTGGGGGTATCTTTGTGGATCTCCGTGGGCCTCCCTAGCTCTCTGCTTCCTCCCCTTCTCATGTGGTCTTCATTTAACATGGTCTCCTATTTCTTGTTCTCCCTCTCTTTTCTTGATCCAGCTAGGATCTCCCACTCTCTTTCCCTCGACCGTTGCCCTTCATTGTTCCCACTCATGACCAGGTTGTTCATGTTGATCTCATCCATTTCTCCGTGTTTTTTTTGGGTCTCGTTTTCCAGGTAGCCTCACTGGTGATGTGAGTAGCAGTCCAGTCATCCTTGTTCCACATCTAGCATCTTCCTATGAGTGAGTACATACCATATTTGTCTTTCTGAGTTTGGGTCACCTCACTCAGGATGATTTTTTCTAGATCGAACCATTTGTCTGCAAACCGTATGATGTCATTGTTTTTCTCTGCTGAGTAGTATTCCATTGTGTATATGTGCCACAATTTATTTATCCATTCTTCAGTTGAAGGGCATCTAGGTTGTTTCCAGGTTTTGGCTATTACAAACAATGCTGATATGAACATAGCTGAGCAAGTGCTCTTGTGGTATGATTGAGCATTTCTTCTATATCTTGATCAGAAGGCAACAGGAAGTTGACTCAGATCCTTAGAATTATTGAGAGCAGGGGAAACTTCAAAGCCCACCACCCCTAGTGACACACTTCCTCCAATAAGGCCATACCTACTCTGACTCCTCAGCTGAAACTGCCTTGAGTTTCTGTCTCCTCAATCCTCATATGACTTTCTCTACTCAGCCATATCATTTCCTGTCTCAACCTTTTTAGTGCTGGAATTAATGTGTGTTTCCCAAATACTAGTAGCAAAGGCATGAGATCTCAGTTGCTGGGATTAACGGTGTATGTGACCACTGCCTGACTACATTTCTTTAAGACAGAATTAATCTTGTGTGTGTAGTCTAGGGTGGCCTTGAACTCACAGAGAGCCAGAAGGATCCCTGCCTCCCAAGTGCTAAGATTAAAGGTGTATGCCACCACTGCCTGATCTTTATGGCTAATTCTGTCTCTAGTTCTCTCTTCTGATCTTCAGGTAAGCTTTATTTCTTAGATTACAATTTAACACCACATTTATGTCTTTAAGTTTTGCTGTACTTCTAGTGGGATAGAATATAAACTATAATTACTGCAATTAAGAAAGAAATGTATATAAAATAACAAATTATGCCATTGCTGAAATGTAAATCATTCTGTAAGAGGACAATACTGTACAGGAACTCCAATATTTAAATTATGTAGACATTTAATTTGTACTTGTTAAGCTCACCATTGGTGTTGTAATTAACAGTTTCCATGGGTTAAATGCATACATCTAAACATAATACTGAAGATACATATTGAAGAAAATGGATTTGTTTGTCCACCATAAAATATTTGAACAAAAATACTTAAGTCAAAAATTACAGAGTAGGATAAATGATCATCCAGTACATCAAGTTGGTTAAAGGTAACACTTATTCTATCACAATTGAAAATATATTCAAGAAATTAAATATTCTGTATCCTATATAAAAAGCCTATATTATAGTATAAAATACTCCCATTTTAATATTCCATGTATTTAGTGTAGTTATTTTTCATATCTCAATATCAACATAGCAAAGCCAAAATTATTGTATGAAATTAAATTAATAAAATATGAAGTCTGTGGGGATGACCAGGTCAGTAAAGTACATGCTACAAATGTTTAAAAACCAGTTTTATCCCCAGCACACAACCAGGCATTTTCATGAATGATCAAAACATCAGTGTAGAAGAAAGAGACAGGTATATTTCTAAAGCTCATTTGTAAGCCATCCTAGCAAATTTTGGGAAACTTTTGGTTAAAGAAGAAACACTCTCTTAAAAGTAAAAGGTGCACATGATCCATAAAAGACACTCATTGTTCTACTCTGACCTAAACACATAAGTGTTTTGGTAGCCACACACAAATATGCACACACTCAAAAAAAATAAATATATTTCACAGATTCACATGCATACTCTCACAACACAGAACAAACAAAAGAATGAAAAAATATAACAAAACAGAAGAAAATCTGATAAAAATGTATTAGATTTCCCTAATTTTGCTATGAGAGTTAATTCAAATAATTAACTCATTACTTCTATCAAATAGTGCCCAGTTTTAGCTTCTTCAAAACTTTTATCTTACTTCTGCTCATTTTATTCTCAAACATTCTAAAAAGAATATTTAAGTTATTAGTGTGCAGTTTAGTACTTATAGAATATGAAGAAATCTATCTTAGTGTTATTAGAAATAGTTAATGACCCCAGAAATGTCAGAGCATACAAAATGGCAAAAACATAAACATCAAGATTATCTGTATGTATTAAGACTCAGTTATTCCCCTTCCTATCTTTCTTACCCCTTCTCACCAATGGTCATTTTCTTGTTTTTGGATTCTCTGGATACTTCAAGTTAAATGCACACATCTAAAGATATTGCACTAAGATTCACATATAAGTTAGGACATGTGACACTTGTCTCCTGGACTTGGATTATCTCACTCACTGTAATGATTTCCACTCATGCTCATTCTCCTGAAGTTTTCATAATTTTATTTTCAGATAAACCAAAAAAGAATCCTGTTTATAAATAGCTGGAACATGAAATATCTGCACATTAAAACTATAAATCATTGTTGAAAGACACTGAAGAACACTCACATAAATTGAAAGGTATTTTGTGTTCATGAAAAGAAAGTTTAATACTGTTTAAAATGCTCATCCAATCAAAGTAACAATCTGGCTCTGTACAGTACCTAATGAAGTTCCAAAGACATGTTTGTTGTAGCCAGTCAAGAGGCATTACAGTCACACTGAACAATGAATGGTTCCCCATTAGCACAGTTACTTTGAACATAATTAACAAAGAAGAAAAATGCATTCTGTACCCACTGGACCCTTAAGTGTACTTGGTGAATTACAAATTTAGTTGACTCAACAGCTATGTGACAATATGCTGAAAATACTGACCTATACAGTGTTTAAATATCCATTTTGCAATATAGACAATCTGTTTGAAAATTTTTATAGTATTTAAAGAGGTATATCTCATTGTTGGAAGCTGTGAAGAAAATATACAGTTATTTAAGCTGATAACAAACTAACCTATCAGGGTTCTTTATTGATTACTATGAGCCTGTATAAGGAGTCACTACTGAGGAGACAAAATTATGATTTTAAGAAGGGTCTGAAAAACATTTTTTTCAGAAACTGATTTCTTTCTATAAGCAGACACTACCTTCTGATTTTTATTTTTTATTATTTTATTTTATAATTAATTTAATTTTACATATCAACCACGAATTTCCCTGTCCTCCCTCCTACCACTCTCCAGCCTTCCCCCCAAACCACCACCATTCCCACCTGCTCCAAGGCAAGGAATCCCCCTGGGGATTCAGCTCAGCCTGGTAGATTCAATTGAGGCAGTCCAGTCCCCTCCTCCCTACACCAAGGCTGAGCAAAGTGTCTCAGCATAGGCCCTAGATCCAAAAAGCCAGCTCATGCACTAAGGACAGGTCCCAGTCCCACTGCCTGGGGTCCTCTTAAACAGTTCAAGCTAATCAACTGTCTCACTTATCCAGAGGGCCTGATTCAGTTGGGGGCTCCTCAGCTATTGGTTCATAGTTCATGTGTTTCCACTAGTTTGACTATTTGTCCCTCTGCTTTTTTCCACTCATGGTCTCAATATCTCTTGCTCATATAATCCCTCCTCTCTTTTGCTGATTGCACTCCTGGAGCTCCACCTCGGGCTTGGCCATGGATCTCTGCATCAGCTTCCATCAGTCACTGGATGAGAGTTCTATCATGACAGTTAGGGTGTTCAACCATCTGATCACCAGAGTAGGTCAGCTCGGGCTTTCTTTTGACCATTGCCAACAGTCAATTGTGGAGGTATCTTTGTGGATTTTTGGGGACCTCTTTAGCACTCTTCTTCCTATTCCCATGGGGTCTTCATTTATCATGGTGTCTCTTTCCTTGTTTTCCCACTCTGTTCCTGATCCAGCTGGGAACTCCCACTCCCCTAAGCTCTCTATCCCCCGACCCTTGCCCTCCATTACCCCACCCACCTCATGTCCAGTTTGCTCATGTAGATATCATCCAGTTCTCTATCCTAGGGCAATCCCTGTGTGTGGTATTGTATTTCCCCAAATATTGTGCATGCTAATAAACTTATCTGGGGTCAGAGAGAGAGCAGCCACAATATTAAACATAAAGGATAGGCAGTGGTAGCACATGCCTTTAATCCTAACATTTCAGAGGCAGAAATCCATGTGTTCAAGGATACAGACAGGCATGGTGACTCATCACGCTTTTAATCACAGAAAGCAAGCCTTAAATCCCAGGGAGTGGTGGTAGAAAGCAGTAAGGTATATAAGGCGTGATGACCAGAAACTAGAAGCATTTGGCCTAGTTAAGCATTTGGCCTGGTTAAGCATTCAGGCTTTTGAGCAGCAATTCAGCTGAGACCCATTTTGGATGAGGACTCAGAAGCCTCCAGACTGAGGAAACAAGACCAGCTGAGGATCCGATGAGGTGAGGCAGCTGTGGCTTGTTCTGGCTCTCTGATTTTCCAGTGTTCACCCCCAATAACTGGCCTCAGGTTTGATTTTATTAATAAGAACTTTTAAGATTCATGCTACACCTATGTCTTTCCTAGGATCCTCTTTACTGGGTAGCCTCCCTGAAGTTGTGAGTTGCAGTCTGGTTATCCTTTGCTTTACATCTAGTATCCACTTATGAATGAGTGCATACCATGTTTGTCTTTCTGAGTCTGGGTTACCTCCCTCAGGATGATATTTTCTAGTTCCATCCATTTGCCTGAAAACCTCATGTTTTTAAAAAGACACATATTTATTAAAATAAGATGTAAAAGTTAATCATTTTTACCATATGTAAACTTTGCATTTATTCTTCCTATCCTTTGAGTGAAAACTTACATCCCTGAAACAAAACCCATAAGTAATCATTAAATGTTGATCATTGATGGTATCTTAAATTTGTATATTAAATTGGTAGGGTGGTCATTTTCACTATTTATCCTACCATCCATGAGCATGGGCAGTCTTTCTATCTTCTGATATCTTGGTCAATTTCCTTTCTCAGTGTCTTCATTATTTTATTGTACAAGTCTTTCACTTCCATGGTTAGATTTACACCTCAAAAGAAGTTATTATAGCAAAAGTTCTTTAATATTTTTGTTGCACAGGCTCTTAGGAAAGCTTGAGATTCAATAACCCTTGTTAGTAGAAAAATACATTTAAAAACATAAGAATAATTTTAGAACAAATTACAGTTACAAAATAAGTATATTATCAAAAATTATAATTAAAATTATTATTTAATCACTTATTAATATGTAAGCAACTTAAATTTATTTTCATATGTGTTTGTGTGTATGTGTGTGTTTATGTCTGTGTGTATTTGTGTATATGTATGGTGCTGGGGATAGAACTCAGGGCCCTCCAAATGTATATGCTCTATCATAGAACTACAGCCATAGCCTTTTATTTTATATATTTAATCAGACATCTACAGAAAGTTAAATGAGCTGCATAAACACAATACACCAAACAAGAGTAGAAACATACATACAGTATAACAAAAATAACTTTAAATTTGTATCAATAAACCAAAACACATACCAGTATAAAATATTTTGAGATTAATATTTGCTTTTTGGATTAAAGTGGATTCAATAATCTATCCTTTTATCTCATCATTTCTATATTGCATCCCCTATTTTCTTTTAGAAAGAGATCTTCAAATTGAACTCCTTTGTTAACTTTTTCCCTGACCATGATCAATAACAACTTGTAGAAAACCCCTCTAAATGAAGATAAACATAATCAATCTTTTGAGAATGTGGACATTGTTTTCTCTACTCTTCTTGCTGCTATCTGTGGATGCTGACATCTTTGGGGGACCCTGAGAAAGTCATGATAGTGGCTAAGTCCTGGCTGGAGTAGTCTATGAACCTAGACCACCTCAGCCAGCAGCCTGATGCAGAACTTTGAGAAACTGCAACAGAGGTTCTCTAAGATGTTGAACCACCTGGACAATTCATTTTCATTGTTGTTTGGTACCCTTGCTCTGAAAACACCTAAACTTTTATAGGCAATATGCATATCTGCATTAATACATATATACACTGCATGTTGTATACAAGACAGCCAAAGATGATTTTTTTTTGTTTTATGTTTGAGGAGGCAAAATACATGTTATGAGTCTTGCGATTTTTGTAGGTTTATTTATTTATTTTATTTCTGTAGCCAGGATTAGGTGATCTTCCTTAATCAAGCCTGATCTTCAACCATGAACAAATCTATAGCCTTTCATTTTCTGTGGGAACAAAAACATAACCTCTTCCTCAAAGTTACATACCTTTTTACTTCTATTTCAAAGTGAAGACATTTTAAAATACATAAATTGATTTAATTTAGTAGATCAGTTCATAGAGCACATGACTCTGAATCTCAGGTTCATGGGTTTGAGCCCCACATTCGGCATTATATGTATGTGAAGTTTTTCACCAAGACCACTGCTCTGCTCTGTCCCACCACCCAATTCCCAAATAGTCACACAGTGACTTATTATTAATTATAAATGCCTGGCCAATAGCTTAGACTTGTTACTAACTATCTCTTTGATCTTAAATTAACTCATATTTCTTATCTAAGTTCTACCACATGGGGGTACCATTTTTCAGCATGGCAAATTCATCTCTTGCTTTCTCTCCCTCTCCTTGCAACTTCCCTTTCTTCCTCCCAGTATTCTCTCAGTCTGGCTTTCCCACCTAACCTCCTCCTTCATAGCTATTGGTCAGCTGGCTCTTTATTAAACTGGTGAGAGCAACACATCTCATCTTCACAGTGTACAAAGAAGTTATTCCAAAGCAATCTATATTATTATCGGTGTAAAATAGTTTCATGATTTAGTTGCTAAATGGCTAATGTGTGGGGAGGTTGACATCTGCAAATTTGTTTATTATGTGAAATTTGGTATGACAGATAATGCAATCTCAAGTTAGTTATAAACATAACAGGAAGAACATATCTATATACACCTGTAATATCTTCCAATTCAGTTATTTTTAAGACTCTGTGCCCATCCATCTATATTCATAATGGAGTTTGGGAAAATGTCTATTTATTTGACTATGATTATGAAAGGATTCTGATACACTCATTGATCAGTGTCTAGCCCAATCATCATCAGAGAAGATTCTGCCCACAGATGATGAGAGCAGATGCAGAGACCCACAGCCAAACATTGGAGATTTCCATCAGGTTCTTCTTCTTGGCGTGGAAGAGAAAGAAATGTAGAAACCAGAGATGTCAATGAAACCAGGAGAATACCACCAATGTGACCAACTAAGCAGGGCTCATATGGGCTCACAGAGACTGAAGCTGCAATCACAGAGCTTGCATGGATTCTGGTTCCTCTGAATCAGAATGTGATTCAGGTTCTTCTGAATATATGTAATGATTGTATAGCTTATGTTCTTGTGGGACTCCTGACAGTGGGCGAGAGTATTGTCTCTGACTCTTTTGCCTGTATTTAGAATTCTTTCTCCCTACTGGATTACCTTGTCAAACCATGATATGAGGATCTTGTTGTATCTTGTTATACTGTATTCTGCTGATATCCCTGGGAGGCTTGCCCTTTTTTACAGAGAAATAGGAAGGAATAGGTCTGGAGAAGAGTGGAATGGGGGACTGGGAGAAGAGGAGGGAGGAAAAACTATGGTCTGATATATTGAAAAAAAGAAGAAAACAAAACAAAAAATCATTTTAAAATATTGTCTCCTCAATAGAAAAGTGTATGGGTGGTAAAACCTTAATTGACTAGTAGAAAATTAGGGAAAGGTCAACAATATTTTTTTCTTTTTTTGCTTTATGAATAGACAATAATTCTTACTTAAGATAATTCAAACCAGACTTTCCATGAATATGTAAATACAATAAGACAGAATTTATTCAGGCTGCTCAAATTATACCATATATGTTTCTTGATTGAGATGCATATTTTGATAATTTTAATTTGTGCTGAAGGCCTTATAAGACATGCTAATTATGGTTGTAATGTTTGTCTTCATTATGGTATACTCAATATATGCCCTTTAGAATGTCGTTTCCCTGACTGCCATGTTGCCAAATATTGATTTATTAATTATTACTATTCATCTCTAGAGATTTCCTCATTTGAGTCTTTGCTTTTATATATGTCATCTTTCAAGACTCCTGTGCATTTTATAACAAATAATTTTGTCAAGTTAGTATCCCAAGGCAATCAAATGATCTCAGAATATCTAATTTTTGATCTTGCCTCCTGTGTGAAGAGTGGTTATTATAAGAATGAATTCATAGCAGTTAGATAAGTGTACAAAATAGAGGTAGATGATAGATGGTAGGTGGATAGATGATAGATAGATAAATGATAGATAGATAGATAGATAGATAGATAGATAGATAGATAGATAGATAGATAGATAATAGATAGATGTTAGGTATAGATAGATGGATAATAGAGAGAAAATAAATATAAATAGATGGTAGATATTTAATAGGTAACTAAATATATAATTTAATAATGGATTGGTAGAAATATTGTAGGTGGATACCTAGGTAGATAGATGATAGATATTAGGGTAGATTTTTAGTCAATTATGCTCAGAAAAAAATCTGGACTATTAGCACTTACACACTAATTGTTACTGTCATAAAAGCATGATGTACCCATAAAAACACAGGATGAAGTGCATGAACAACAAACCTCTGAGGTTAGACAGTATATTAATTAGTTTATTTTGAAAAAAGAACATGCAACTCAAATTTTCAGGTTATATTGAGTGTTATATATATATTCCTTTGGGTAATCTTTCAATAAGCTTCCTATGAAAGTGCAAGTATTCTACATACATATACATATGTGAACATTTTAATATCCTGAAATGCAGATCCTCTATGGTTTCTTAAAACTGTACATGAGAGTTGTTTAGTCAAATGTGGTATTCATATTTTTTTAAAGCAGGTTGTATGTTACAAACATCGAACATCATCACATTTTTCACTTTATTGTAATCTGATGTTAATTTCATGTATATTTTAGACATATATAAAAATTGTAGTCATTTTATGGTTTTTCTCAGATAAAAGAATTTCAAGAGAACTCAGAGGTTAAAATAAATCTAGAATTACTAATTTCTTTTTTTTTATTTTTTAGTAAATTTATTTTACAACATCATTTAGTTCAACATAATAGCCACAGATTCCCCTGTTCTCCCACTCTCGCCCTCCTCCCCCTCCCCCCACCCGACCTCCCATTCCCACCTCCTCCAGATCAAGGTCTCCCCCGAGGACCGGGATCGACCTGGTAGACTCAGTCCAGCCAGGTCCAGTCCCCCCTCCCAGACTGAGCCAAGCGTCCCTGCATAGGTCCCAGGATTCAAACAGTCAACTCATGCAATGAGACCACGACCCGGCACCAACACACAGCTGCCTCCCAAACAGATCAAGCCAAATGACTGTCTCACCCATTCAGGGGGCCTGATCCAGTTGGGGGGCCCTCAGCCTTTGGTTCATAAATCCTGTGCCTCCATTCATTTGGTTATTTGTCCCTGTTCTTTATCCAACCTTGGCTTCAACAATTCTCACTCATATAAATCCTCTTCTTTCTCACTAATAGACTCCGAGTGCTCCACCAGGGGTCCAGCCGTGGATGTCTGCATCCAGATTCCTCAGACCTTCCTTGGATGGAGTTTATGGCACAACTAACAGGGTGTCTGGCCATCCCATCACCAGAGTAGGTCAGTTCCTGCCGTCTCTCGACCATTGCCAGAAGTCTTTTGTGGGGGTATCTTTGTGGATCTCCGTGGGCCTCCCTACCTCTGCTTCCTCCCCTTCTCATGTGGTCTTCATTTACCATGGTCTCCTATTCCTTGTTCTCCCTCTCTTTTCTTGATCCAGCTAGGATCTCCCACTCTCTTTCCCTCGACCGTTGCCCTTCATTGTTGCCACTCATGACCAGGCTGTTCATGTAGATCTCATCCATTTCTCCGTGTCTTTTTTGGGGTCTCGTTTTCCAGGTAGCCTCACTGGTGATGTGAGTAGCAGTCCAGTCATCCTTGTTCCACATCTAGCATCTTCCTATGAGTGAGTACATACCATATTTGTCTTTCTGAGTCTGAGTCACCTCACACAGGATGATTTTTTCTAGATTGATCCATTTGTCTGCAAACCGTATGATGTCATTGTTTTTCTCTGCTGAGTAGTATTCCATTGTGTATATGTGCCACAATTTATTTATCCATTCTTCAGTTGAAGGGCATCTAGGTTGTTTCCAGGTTTTGGCTATTACAAACAATGCTGATATGAACATAGCTGAGCAAGTGCTCTTGTGGTATGATTGAGCATTTCTTGAGTATATGCCCAAAAGTGGTATAGCTGGATCTTGGGGGAGATTGATTCCCAATTTTCTAAGAAAGCGCCATATTGATTTCCAAAGTGGTTGTACAAGCTTGCATTCCCACCAGCAGTGGAGGAGAGTTCCCCTAGTTCCACAACATCTCCAGCATAAAGTGTCTTCAGTGTTTTTGATCTTAGCTACTCTGACAGGCATAAGGTGGTATCTCAGAGTTGTTTTGATTTGCATTTCCCTGATGATTAGGGATGTTGAACAATTCCGTAAATGTCTTTCAGCCATTTGGGTTTCCTCTGTTGAGAATTCTCTGTTTAGTTCTAAAGCCCATTTCTCAATTGGACTGTTGGTCGTTTTGATGTCTAATTTCTTGAGTTCCTTATATATTCTGGATATCAGTCCTCTGTCAGATGTGGGGTTGGTGAAGATCTTTTCCCATTCTGTTTGCTGTTGCTTTGCCTTGTTGACCATATCCTTTGCTCTACAAAAGCTTCTCAGTTTCAAGAGGTCCCATTGATTGATTGTTTGTCTCAGTGTCTGCGCTACTGGTGTTATATTTAGGAAGTGATCTCCTATGCCAATGCATTCAAGACTACTTCCTACTTTCTCTTCTAGCAGGTTAAGAGTAGCTGGATTTATGTTGAGGTCTTTGATCCACTTGGACTTAAGTTTTGTGCATGATGACAGATATGGATCTATTTGTAGCCTTCTACACGTTGATATCCAGTTATGCCAGCACCATTTGTTGAAGATGCTTTCTTTTTTCCATTGTACTCTTTTGGCTTCTTTGTCAAAAATTATATGTCCATAGGTGTGTGGGTTAATGTCAGGGTCTTCAATTCGATTCCATTGGTCCACATGTCCGTTTTTATGCCAATACCAAGCTGTTTTTTTTACTGTAGCTCTATAGTAGAGCTTGAAGTCAAGGATTGTGATGCCTCCAGAAGTTGTTTTATTGTACAGGTTTCTTTTAGCTATCCTGGGATTTTTGTTTTTCCATATGAAGTTGAGTATTGTTCTTTCCAGGTCTGTGAAGAATTGTGTTGGTATTTTGATGGGGATTGCATTGAATCTGTAGATTGCTTTTGGTAAGATTGCCATTTTTACTATGTTAACCCTGCCTATCCATGAGCATGGGAGATCTTTCCATTTTCTGACATCTTCTTCAATTTCTTTTTTCATGTACTTAAAGTTCTTGTCATATAGGTCCTTCACTTGCTTGGTTAGTGTTACCCCAAGGTATTTTATGTCATTTGTGGCTATTGTAAAGGGTGATGTATCTCTGATTTCCTTCTCAGCTTCTTTGTCCATTGTATATAGGATGGCTACTGATTTTTTTTTTTGAGTTAATCTTGTATCCTGCTATGTTGCTGAAATTATTTATAAGCTTTATCAGTTCCTGGGTGGAATCTTTGGGGTCACTCAAGTATACTATCATGTCATTTGCAAATAGGGAAAGCTTGACTTCTTCCTTTCCAATTTGTATCCCCTTAATCTCCTTATGTTGTCTTATTGCTCTGGCTAGAACTTCAAGTAATATATTGAATAAGTATGGGGAGAGTGGACAGCCTTGCCTCGTTCCTGATTTTAGTGGAATTGCTTTGAGTTTCTCTCCATTTAATTTGATGTTGGCTGTTGGTTTGCTATATATTGCCTTTATTATGTTTAGGTATGTTCCCTGTATTCCTGATCGCTCCAAGACTTTTATCATGAAGGGGTGTTGGATTTTGTCAAATGCCTTTTCTGCATCTAGTGAGATGATCATTTGGTTTTTTACTTTGAGTTTGTTTATATGGTGTATTACGTTGATGGACTTTCGTATGTTGAACCACCCTTGTATCCCTGGGATGAAGCCTACTTGATCATGGTGGATAATTGTTCTGATGTGTTCTTGGAGTCCGTTTGCCAGTATTTTATTGAGTATTTTTGCATCAATGTTCATGAGGGAGATCAGTCTGTAGTTCTCTTTCTTTGTTGCATCCTTGTTTGGTTTAGGAATCAGGGTAATTGTAGCCTCATAGAAGGAGTTTGGTAATGTTCCTTCTGTTTCTATTATGTGGAACAATTTAGAGAGTATTGGTATTAACTCTTCTTTGAAGATCTGGTAGAATTCTGCGCTGAAACCATCTGGTCCTGGGCTTTTTTTGGTTGGGAGACTTTTAATGTCTGTTTCTATTTCCTTAGGGGTTATTGGGCTATTTAAATAGTTCATCTGGTCTTGATTTAACTTGGGTATGTGGTACTTATCCAGAAAAATGTCCATTTCTTTTAGGTTTTCCAGTTTTGTGGAGTAGAGGTTTTTGAAATATGACCTTATAATTCTCTGGATTTCCTCAATGTCTGTTGTTATGTCCCCCTTTTCATTTCTGATTTTGTTGATTTGGATTCTCTCTCTCTGTCTTTTGGTTAGTTTGGATAAGGGCTTGTCTATCTTGTTGATTTTCTCAAAGAACCAACTCTTTGTTTCATTAATTTTTTGTATTATTCTCTTAGTTTCTAATTTATTAATTTCACCTCTCACTTTGATAATTTCCGGGCGTCAATTCCTGGGAGACTTTGCTTCTTCTTGTTCTAGAGCTTTCAGGTGTGCTTTTAAGACACTAGTGTGAGATTTCTCCAACTTCTTTATGTGGGTATTTAGTGCTATGAATTTCCCTCTTAGCACTGCTTTCATAGTGTCCCATATGTTTGGGTGTGTGGTGTCTTCATTTTCATTGATCTCTAGGAAGTCTTTAATTTCTTCTTTTATTTCTTCCTTAACCCTTTGGTGATATAGTTGAGCATTATTCAGTTTCCATGAGATTGTAGGTTTTCTGTAGTTTTTGTTGTTGTTGAAATCTAACTTTAAACCATGGTGGTCTGATAGAACACAGGAGGTTATTCTAATTGTTTTGTATCTGTTGAGATTTGCTTTGTGGCCAAGTATATGGTCGATTTTAGAGAAAGTTCCATGGGGTGCTGAGAAGAAGGTATATTCTTTCTTGTTAGGATGGAATGTTCTGTAGATATCTATTAGTTCCAATTGGGTCATGACATCAGGTAAGTCCTTTATTTCTCTGTTAAGTTTCGATTTGGGAGATCTGTCCAGTGGTGAAAGTGGGGTGTTGAGATCTCCCACTATTAATGTGTGGGGTTTTATATGTGGTTTAAGCTTTAGTAATGTTTCTTTTACATATGTGGGTGCCCTTGTGATTGGGGCATAAATATTCAGAATTGAAACTTCATCTTGGTGGATCTTTCCTTTGATGAGTATGTAATGTCCTTCTTTATCTCTTTTGATTGATTTTAGTTTGAAGTCTATTTTGTTGGATATCAGGATGGCTACCCCTGCTTGTTTCTTAAGACCATTTGATTGGAAAGTCTTTTCCCAGCCTTTTATTCTTAGGTAGTGTCTGTCTTTGAATTTGAGATGTGTTTCTTGTATGCAGCAGAAAGTTGGGTTCTGCTTTCGTATCCATGCTGTAAGTCTATGTCTTTTTATAGGTGAATTAAGTCTGTTGATATTAAGGGATATTAATGACCAGTGATTGTTCATCCCTGTTATTTTTGGTGGTAGTGTGTGTGTACTTCCCTTCTTTGGGGTTTACTGTTGTGGCTTTATCTATTGCCTGTGTTTTCGAGTGTGTATCTGACTTCCTTCGGTTGGAATTTTCCTTCTAGTGCTTTCTGTAGGGCTGGGTTTGTGGATAGGTATTGTTTAAATCTGGCTTTGTCTTCAAATGTCTTGTTCCTTCCGTCTATGATGATTGAAAGTTTTGCTGGGTATATTAGTCTGGGCTGACATCCATGGTCTCTTAGTGTCTACATTACATCTGTCCAGGACCTTCTGGCTTTCAAAGTCTCCATTGAGAAATCGGGTGTTATTCTGATGGGTTTACCTTTATAGGTCACTTGGCCTTTTTCCTTGGCTGCTCTTAATATTCTTTCTTTATTCTGTACATTTAGTTTTTTAATTATTATATGTTGAGGGGACTTTTTTGGGGGGTCTAGTCTGTTTGGTGTTCTATAGGCTTCTTGTATCTTCATAGGCATTTCCTTCTTCTAGTTGGGAAAGTTTTCTTCTATAATTTTGTTGAATATATTTTCTGTGCCTTTGAGTTGGTATTCTTCACCTTCTTCTATCCCTATAATTCGTAGGTTTGGTCTTTTCATGGTGTCCCAGATTTCTTGGACATTTTGGTTCATGACTTTGTTGGCTTTAGTGTTTCCTTCAACTGATTAAACTATTTCTTCTACTGTATCTTCAATGCCAGAAATCCTCTCTTCCATCTCTTGCATTCTGTTGGTTATACTTGCATCCGAAGTTCCTGATCTTTTACTCAGGTTTTCTATTTCCAGCATTCCCTCTGTTTGTGTCTTCTTTATTTTTTCAATTTCCCTTTTCAGTTCTTGGACTGTTTCCTTTGTTTGTTTCATTGCTTTTTCATGATTTTCTTTCAGTGCTTTATTGTTTTCTTCCAGGACTTTATTGTTTTCTTGAAGGGCTTTATTGTTTTCTTCTAATTTGTTTGCCCTTTCCTCTAGTTGTTTACAGCGTTCTTCCAATTTTCTTGTCTTTTCCTCTACACAAGCCTCTACCTTCTTCATGAAGTTACTCATAAGGCTACTTTCTTCTGCTTCTTCCAATTATTGGTGTTCAGGTCTAGATGTTGGAGGCGGGCTAGATTCTGGTGATGCTGTATTGCTCTTCATTTTGTTGTATGTACTTCTGCCTTGATGTCTGCCCATCTCCTTGTGGTTCCTTCTTGGTCTTATCAGTGTACTTGTTTCAGAAAGAGCTGACAGATTCAGGAAGACTCTCTCTCTTGTCCAAAAGGGAGTTTTCTTGTCCAACTCTCTGGTCCAGAAGGGAAGTCGGGGGCAGGCTCTGGTCCAGAATGGCAGTCGGGGACCGGCTGGGAGCTGGGGGCCGGTCTCTAAGTGTCAGGAAGTGGCTGGGTTCTCGGGCAGATGGGCATGGGGACAGGGCGCGGAGATTGCAGGGGCTGCCGGGGGGCTTGGAAAGGGGGATCTCTCCTGGTGGGGCTAGAAGGGGAGCTGCCCAGTGGCCATAACCTGGTGCCAAGTTGGGCAGGTCTTCCCGGAGTGGCTGGTGCCCAGGGATGGAGTCCGGGTTGGACCCAGGTACTCACCACTGGTCCAGAAGGGAAGTGGGGGCAGGCTGGGAGCTGTGGGCCGGTCTTTAAGTCTCAGGAAGTGGCTGGGGTCTCGGTCAGATGGGCGTGGGGGCAGGGCGCGGAGATTGCAGGGGCTGCTGGGGGGCTTGGAAAAGGGGATCCCTCCCGGTGGAGCTAGAAGGGGAGCTGCCCGGTGGCCAGAACCTGGTGCCAAGTTGGGCAGGTCTCCCCGGAGTGGCTGGTGCCCAGGGATGGGGTCCGGGTTGGATCTAGGTACTCACCTCTGGACCAGAAGGGAAGTCAGGGGCAGGCTGGGAGCTGGGGGCCGGTCTTTAAGTCTCAGGAAGTGGCTGGGGTCTCGGTAAGATGGGCGTGGGGGCAGGGCGCGGAGATTGCAGGGGCTTCTGGGGGGCTTGGAAAAGGGGATCCCTCCCGGTGGAGCTAGAAGGGGAGCTGCCCGGTGGCCAGAACCTGGTGCCAAGTTGGGCAGGTCTCCCCGGAGTGACTGGTGCCCAGGGATGGGGTCCGGGTTGGACCCAGGTACTCACCTCTGGTCCAGAAGGGAAGTCGGGGGCCGAATTACTAATTTCTTAAAAGCTACTGAATTGATGGGCTTTTCCCCTTAATGATCAACCATAAGACATAAAGACATCAATCTTCAAAAATATTAATCACATTGTTTATAGTAACATTAATTTTTCATGGATGCTTAATACTTCCTGAAGAACAGCAATTGAATGTTAAGTTTCTATAATTTAAATAGAAATTTAGCACTTTAACCCCATATTTTAACTGCCAGGAATACTAAACTATGTTTCAGCATGGTACATTTTCTAATGGAATTATGGTGTGTGTCAATCTTCAGGTTTCATGTAGAATGCTTTCTGAGATGGGGAGGGGAGAGGGTGATTGGTTACAATTGCCTAGACAGTGATGGAAACCAGAGTAAGTGGTTGATAATGTATCTGCTGCTCCTCACCATTCCCCTCCAGAGAGCTTGTTGCTCTGCACTGTCATTAATTTATGGTCAGGCTTCAAAAATGATTTCTCTCCATATGGAAGATAAGTAAAAATGTAATAATTCAATGTTGTCATACATTCTTCTGCTCATCCAATAAATATGTGTTATGCATCAGTCTATGTGATAGATTCTCAGAATTATAAAAGGAAAGAGTAGTGGCATGCCTTTGGTAAATATACATTGAGAGAAACACATAGAAAATCATTCCCTCAAGTTACAGATTTTATTTTAAGAGAAGATGAAAAGGGAAGATAACAGGTAAGGCAAAGTTAGAAGTCTACTTAGGAAACATATACTACTTGCCTAGCTTTCCCAATTGCCTAGTGTCAATGATTTAATATCGAGTGCTGGAAAATATATAGAAAATGTCAGCAATTGCTGAAAAGGGTTTTCACAGTCAATATCAAGGAACACTGTATTGATGACATTGATAAAAATGAAGTTAAACCTGAAGTGTATGCAATAGAAGACTAAAGCCTTCACCATCCTCTATAGCAAAAGCTAATAGAAAGATACCTTTCAACCCCAGATTATATTGTGTAGAATTTCCTGCTAAGATTTTTAATCAGAAAAAAATTGTAACCAATTATAAGAAGTGACACAGCGGGGAAACTTTAAGTAAATGAAGATAATAGAATGCTTAGATCACAAGATTACACAAGGATGGAATTCGAAGTGGGAAAGGATTTGCTAGCATGGGACAGGAAACATGGTAGGGACTGCAATAAGGACACCTGGGGAATTTTCCAATATACATGCCCTATCAGGAATAATGGTGATGATTTAAATTTAAAGGAGGCAGATAATACTAGGGAGAATAATTATTTCTTTCTAGTTTCTTAAGTTTAGAGAACACTGACTATAATTTTGATATGCCCATACAGTATGGCTGTTGACATTAGCAAGGGAGGTTAGTACATGAATTAGATGCTTTGTAAAGATGAGTGATGTAGATTTTTGATCTCAGAATGGAGGAAAGTAGAGAGAAAATGAATTAGAATGTGATTTGGGAACAGTTTTCATACTTTATTGTGGTGTTGGTAGTGATGATAAATGCAATACATTGCAGATAAAGTAATTAACCCGATATTTGAGTTTCTTGAATACAAAGAAAGAGAAAGGAAAATTTCACATGGTGAATCATAATGTTCATAAACCTTTATTTTACTTTGAAAAATACATGAACATATTTATATTTGAGTATTTAAATGTTGAAGTAATCAATTGTAAAATCATCTTTCAGATAATGAGAAAAAAAGTTTCTTAAGGATATATTTTAAAATTAAAGTTCATTTAAAAATGGTAATCCCCACCACACATGTCATCCTAAGGTGTTACAAGGAACACAGGAAAATAGTAAAGGGAAGAATGCATCAAAAACATTTGAGCATTTCGAAGAGGCCAAGCCTTGGAGCCTGAATGAGTATTGCATTTCAAAGGAAGAATAGCAGCTTCCTTTCTCTAGTTGTGAGCAACTCATCAAAGAACTTGAGGTCTAAGAAATGTAATCCTTTTGTATGGATGGAGATGGTTTGACCTTTTAGAGATCAATTTCTATAGAACTGATCTCAGAATCCAATGTTCAAAGTATTGAGGTAGAAAAGTTATTGACAAAGTTGGAAGTATTTAACAATCAAAAGAAACAAGAAAATATGGCAGTTATTCAAGAAAACTATTTTCATATGTAAAATGTCAGAGATTGAGGATGTTATTTTTTTTATTTATATAGTTTGGACTATTGTAAATTTAAGAAAACATTAATAGCTATACATTTTGTTAAGTAACTTACAATTCTTTGGTTAATTTTAGCACATTTTATTCATGAATCTCTTTTGAAAAGAAATTTAATGCTTAGCAGACAAGAGGTTATAAGTTCTGAGAGCTAAAATAAGCTTAATTAGAGTCATAAATGTAAATGTGTTAAAACACCCTGTTTGCTAATGATTGGGATTTTCCTCATATTTTGTGAATTGAATTCTATCCTTACATTTAATTATAGAGTCAGTGCTGATAAAGTCAAACAATTTTCATAAAAACTTAACCTGATATGTAGTTGGACTTCCCATTTTGTGCTACCTGATTTTTTTTTTCAGTTTTACATACCAACCACTGTTCCTCCTCCCTCCTCTTCTCCCATTCCCCCCTCCCATTTCACCCACATCCACTCCTCATACCAGTTAAGGCCTCCCTTGGATATCCGACACAGGTTGGCATACCAAGTTGGGGCAGGACCAGCTTCCCCTCCTCCCACCCTGCATCACGACTGAGTAAGGCATTCAATCACAGGGAATTGTCTCTAAAAAGCTAGTTCATGTACGTGGGATAAATCCTGCTCCCATTGCCAGGTGACCCATAAACAGATATATTTTTTTTAAAGGGAGTGACCCATTGATTCACATTACTGCAATCACTGCTGATATTGGTTTGTAGATTATGTTCAATTTTTGTCATCTGATCACCATATCTAAGTTCCTAGTTCTTACCTGTGTTGGAATTAATAAAAAAAGAAATCAAGCATATGTTAGATATTTTTCTGTTGCTATGATAGAATACTATGACCAAAATTAACTTGTATAAGGCAAAGTGTATCCTGCTTTGTGGTTCTTGAGTGGTGAGAGTCCACTGTGGTAGGCAGGTACAGTGTAAGTAACAGTAAGCCAAGAGATCAGTTCTTTTATCACAAGCAGGGAGCAGAAAGAGCAAACAGGAAGTATAGCAAGACTATTTACTCTCAAATCCTGCCCCTAATGACTTCTTCCTCCAGGAAGGTTATACCTCCTAAACCTCCCAAACAACACTACCAATGAGGGAACAAGTATTCAAATATCTAAGTTTCTGGGGGATATTTTTCATTAAAACAACCAAAGTGTTTAATTATATTTCTTCTATTGGCATTATTAGTGATATTGTTATGCTTTGATTGCTAATGTCAGAAATCATTGCTTTTTCACTCATAAGAATCTACATTCTGGTCATCATTAAAAAAAAATTAGAACTACAGTGAGGTATGTGCTTGATTCTGAAATGGCTCAGTTAAATTCCACCTCTCTGCAAACACCCACTAGCAATTTGGCGAATACATGGTCTAGGATGATTTCTGTTGCCTCTTAAGTTGATAAAGTCTGAAAGCTTGTTCTTTTCTATTTAGATTCATTTTAAAAAAACTCAATGAACTTCACTTAAATAGCCAGCAAGTAGCAATGATGAGCTTAGAAATCAGAGGTCTCAACAATTCTCGTTCATACAAACCCTCCTCTTTCTCGCTAATTAGACTCCCAGCACTCCACCCGGGGCCTAGCCGTAGATGTCTGCATCCAGATTCCTCAGTCCTTGGAGAATTGTTGAAACCAAGGTTGGATAAAGCACAGGGACAAATAGCCAAACGAATGGAAACACATGAACTATGAACCAAAGGCTGAGGGGCCCCCAACTGGATCAGGCCCTCTGAATAGGTGAGACAGTTGATTGGCTTGATCTGTTTGGGAGGCATCTAGGCAGTGGTACCAGGTCCTGGGCTCACTGCATGAGATAGCTGTTTGAAACCTGGGACTTATACAGGGACACTTGGCTCAATCTGGGAGGAGGGGACTGGACCTGCCTGGACTGAGTCTATCAGGTCGATCTCAGTCCTCGGGGGTGGCCTTGATCTGGAGGTGGTGGGAATGGGGGGTGGGCTGGGGGGAAGGGGAGGGGGGCAGGAAGTGGGAGAACAAGGGAATCTGTGGCTGTTATGTAGAACTGACTGAATAGTATTGTAAAATAAAAGAAGGAAGAAAAGAAAAGAAATCAGAGGTCTCATTAGGCGGTAGTGACTCATGCCTTTATCCCAGCACTTGAGAGGCAGAGGCACATGGATCTCTGTGAGTTCGAGGCCAGCCTGGGCTACAGAGTAAGTCCCAGGAAAGGCACAAAGCTACACAGAGAAACCCTGTCTCGAAACCCCCGCCCCCCCAAAAAAAAGAAAGAAAAAAATAACAAAAGAATGAAACCAGAGGTGTCTCAATTGTACTACTTTGCTAGTTCTTAACTTACCTGAGCAAATAAAATATGCTTCTCTCCAGGGTGTGCATACCCTAAGTCACTGAATGAAACGCTGTTGAAAATATCATGAAGCAGACAATTTGTACATTAATATGATTTGAAAGTCTTATTTCATTACATGATTCCCATCATATTGAATTAGCATCATGTCTCAATTACCACTTGTTTATCCTAATGGAAAAGGATTTGTTGTAATTAAACCTCTGCCTCATATTTATAAAAACAGATATAAATTGGAATAGTTATTATCTTCCATGAAATGACTAAAAAAGACTAACGGAGGAAGATTGATGGGATAATTTCCTTCAGATATAATTTATGCACTAAATTTTTCTATGTGTGTATTGCACAAGCCTGTGTATATGTAATATATATATTATATTTTATATTCCTATATATAATGTAGATAAACATAGAAATATAAATTTTCCTGTAACTACATTTTATTCACATACATATCTAAATTTAATTCTCCATATATATACAAATATGCCTCAACGAATGTGAATATTTCTATGTGAACAAATATGTGCTCATACATAGGTGTGTAATTTGCACTGTTTGTTTCTAATTCAGATAAATGAGAAATAAACTATGCTTAGATGTTAATAAACTATATGTATATGACATACTCAGTTTGTAAATAATGAATTAAATTTAACTGGCTACAATAGAATTTTTGCTTCCCTCTCAAACACAACATACCAGGATCCCATCATCTGAACTCATCTCAACATTCTGATCTTTTAAGCTCCCAGGATAACCCATTAAGTTCTGATCACTAAATGGCTTTCCTATGACAAAGTTCCAAATCCTCCCACAAGCCTGCCAAAGAAACAAAACCAAAACAACAACAAAAACTGAACCATAGACAGATCTTGCATAGCAATGCCCTATGAACCTGGGACCAATTGCAATCCTAGTTAGGTTTCTATTGTCATGAAAACACACCATGACATAGGCAGCCTGAGGGAGGGTATATTTCATATTGCATGATAGGTTACACTCCATGACTGGGATTTCAGGAGAGCTCTGTATAAGTATAGCCCACAAACAATATTTTTCTTTAAAATCACAGGTTTATCTCTTGTTCATGATGTTTTAATATATTTAGTAGTTATCTAATATCAGATGCACAACTCTTCAATGTGGACTATTGTTGTTGGTTGCTACATATTGTTTATTTTGACTTGATATTTTGCTGTTGTGCTACAACGCTAATGGAATATGATACTTCTCTTTATGGCAATTATGGTGAGAGCAATTTCAAAATAACATTTTTATTTCTCAAAATAATCTTAGCTGTTCTTTTGATAATACTTCTCTGCTGTTACCTATACTCCTTTCTGCTGAAACAACTGGAGTCTATAGACAAAGACTTGTGATTTGTGTCCAGGTTTCATATTTGTATTTCCATCCCCTTTGTCTCCTGAATTCTCTATGAGTTCTCCAGCACTTGCCTCCATTCCTTGTTCAGTTGTTCAAATGTGTTTTCTTTATAATTTAGTTCACCTGTTGCATATTGATTACCTTCTTGCCTTTAAGATTTTAGGTTATTGGATATTCTTTTTGACATTTTTATTTAGTTTTTTAATGATGACTTATTTTCTGTCTGGATTTTATGGTCCCATTTATTTCTATTTCACCCTGTTAAAGCCATTGCAAAAGTCTCATAGAATCACTGTCAAGTGGGAAATTCATTCCAACTTATATTTTTTACTCTTTTTGCTCAATTGTTTTTACATATTTTGCTACTTTGAATAGGAAGTACAGAATTTGGAAAGACTGGCACCCTGGTCACTGTCCCCAGTATTCTGATATTGTTTCTTAATTTTCAACATTCTCTCAGTTGTCCTTACCTTATGCTATTAGCTCACAATATAGTCAAATGGTTGGAAAAGCTTAAATGTTATGTCTTCTGGATATATTAGGATTATGGTCCACTCATCTCCGTGTGTGTGTGTGTGTGTGTGTGTGTGTGTGTGTGTGTGTGTGTGTGTGCAATGCTTCCCTGCATGTTCAAACCTGGGCTTTGACTGGTTTCTTATGATTCAGACTAGTTATTTTATGTATTTTATGTATTTATGTATTCATTCAACTGTATGTGGGTATCCAGATTCAGGTCACATTTCATAGCTTCATGCGATTTGTGTTTCCCAGAAATGCCACTTAATATGAAAGAATCTTGGTATGTTAACACTGTAGAAGTTGAATGTCTGGTAACTGCTTTCTTTTGGAGTTGAACCCTGCAGCTTCACCCCATCTTGTTGTTCTATATTTTTATTCTATTTTTGGTACATAGAAATATTTACCTCTTATTTGATATCAGAAGTATGTTTTAGGACTTCCCTTTTAATATTTTATCAAATGGTGATATTGTGTGTTTAGCACAGAGAAGGTAATCAAAGCAGAGAATCTCTGGTTATATTTGACCTGAATGCCAGTAGCATTGATTTTTCACAAAACTCTGAAGCTCCTTTATGCCATATTATACCTAACAATGATTCAAGCAGAACATATTGACCAGAAACATGAAGGTACAATTATAAATTATGTACCATACAGAGATTATAACAGAAATATAATGATTTTCCCCAAGAAAATGTACTACATGGTATTGAGTTTGATTTTTCCAAGATGTTCAAATTATTATGCAGCTTCAAATGACAATTGTTTATAAATCTTTACATAAGAAAATCTACTACTGTTGGTTTTTGTAAATGCGTATCTAAGTCAATATTTCAAATGTATGAATACTATTTCTGTCACTTGACAACATAATTTGACTTAGAGGAAAGTACAATCTGATAATTTTGATGCTGGACTCGGCACTTTTCTTTAATTATGGGAAGGAACAGGTCAAGGCATAAAACTTTAGATCTACAAAAAATTTTCAAGACCTTTCTTTTCTTAGATTTTCTTTTTGGTTCTTAGGGTTTTTTCTGAATGTATTTGGCTTTATGATGATTTTCAATTTTCATTGTAAAAATAAAAAATGATGTTTGGGTTGCACTGAATAATTTAATTTTTGTATTATATTTCTCTTTAGTAAAAATATTGTTTATTTATACTCCACAAATTTTTAGTAAAATGAACTTTTAACTTTTAATTTATACTTAACTGTAATTAGATGAAGATTTCTATCCCAGACTACTACACCTGGCTGCGTATGCATATGTTGTGTATGAATAAATTACCACATACATATACATTCTCCCTCTCCCTCTTTCTCTCCTCCTCCTGTTGCCATTCTTCTTCTTCTGCTGCTGTGTCTGCATCTCCTCCTACTTCTCCTGCTCCTTCTCCTGCTCCTTCTCCTCCTACTTCTCCTCCTCCTCCTCCTTGTCCTTCGTCCCCACTGAGTCCAGTTTGTGTTTCTCAAATTCTCTCAGGAATAAGACTCTCACTGGTGTCACACCGTTAAATAAAACCAACTTTTCTCATAGTTATCACATGTTAGTGGACCCTTAGAGTGCTGGACTTTTGTGCTCAACTCCCCCATACCATATTGAGATTTAGTCTTTTGGTTGGTTTTACACTAAATTGATCAGTCTGACTTGAGGAATTTTTAATTTATTTGATAAAAGTTAGTTTCACAAACAAGTACTTTATTTACACCATTTTCTTTTTTTTAAACTGTTCTTTTTTATTATTATTATTATTTTCTTTTATTTTACAATACATTTCAGTTCTACATTACTATTCAGTTCTACATAACAGCCACAGATTCCCTTGTTCTCCCCCTTCCTGCCCCCTCCCCTTCCCCCCAGCCCCATCCCCCATACCCACCACCTCCAGATCCAGGCCACTCCCAAGGACTGAGATCGACCTGATAGACTCAGTCCAGGCAGGTCCAGTCCCTGCTGTGGGATGTTAATGTATGTCCTGTGGAGTGCTGTGGGATGTTAATGTATGTCCTGTGGGAGCCCTTCTTGGGTTCCTTGTGGTGTTACTCAGCAGGTTTGCATAGAGGATGATTAGGACCATGGGCCTGAGTGCAGGTGTCTGAGATGGTCTGCACTTGGCTGTACTGGGGGATGGTCTGTATGTCAATTTGCTCTGATTGGTCAATAAATAAAACCTGATTGGTCGTGGCTAGGCAGGAAGTATAGGCGGGACTAACAGAGGAGAAATAAAAGAACAGGAAGGCAGAAGGAGACGCTGCCAGCCACTGCCAGGACAAGCAGCATGTGAAGATGCTGGTAAGCCACGAGCCACGTGGCAAGGTATAGATTTGTAGAAATGCGTTACTTTAAGATATAAGAACAGTTAACAAGAAGCCTGCCACTGCCATACAGTTTGTAAGCAATATAAGTCTCTGTGTTTACTTGGTTGGGTCTGAGCGGCTGTGGGACTGGCGGGTGACAGGGATTTGTCCTGACTGTGGGCAAGGCAGGAAAACTCTAGCTACAAGTCCCCTCCTCCCAGATTGAGCCAAGTGTCCCTGTATAAGTCCCAGGTTTCTAACAGCTATCTCATGCAGTGAGCCCAGGACCTGGTGCCACTGGCTAGATGCCTCCCAAACAGATCAAGCCAAAGAACTGTCTCACCTATTCAGAGGGCCTGATCCAGTTGGGGGCCCCTCAGCCTTTGGTTCATAGTTCATGTGTTTCCATTCGTTTGGCTATTTGTCCCTGTGCTTAATCCAACCTTGGTTTCAACAATTCTCGCTCATATAAACCCTCCTCTTTCTCACTAATTAGACTGCCAGTGCTCCACCAGGGGACCTAGCTGTGGATGTCTGCATCCAGATTCCTCAGTCCTTGGATGGGATTTCTGGCACAACTATTAGGGTGTTTGGCCATCCCATCACCAGAGTAGGTCAGTCCCGGCTGTCTCTCAGCCATTGCCAGCAGTCTTTTGTGGGGGTATCTTTGTGGGTTTCTGTGGGCCTCTTTAGCACTTTTTTTCTTCCTTTTCTCATGTGGTCTTCATTTACCATTCCTTGTTCTCCCTCTCTGTTCTTGATCCAGGTGGGATCTCCTGCTCTCTTTCCCTCCACCCTCGCCCTTCATTGCTCCCACTCATGTCCAGGCTGTTCATGTAGATCTCATCCATTTCTCCATCCTTGGGTGATCCCTGTGTCTTTCTTGGGGTCCTGTTTTACAGGTAGCCTCACTGGTGATGTGAGTAGCAGTCCAGTCATCCTTGTTCCACATCTAGTATTCTCCTATGAGTGAGTACATACCATATTTGTCTTTCTGAGTCTGGGTTACCTCACTCAGGATGATTTTTTCTAGATCCATCCATTTGCCTGCAAACCTCATGATGTCATTGTTTCTCTCTGCTGAGTAGTATTCCATTGTGTATAAGTGCCACAATTTATTTATCCATTCTTCAGTTGAAGGGCATCTAGGTTGTTTCCAGGTTTTGGCTATTACAAACAATGCTGATATAAACATAGCTGAGCAAGTGCTCTTGTGGTATGATTGAGCATTTCTTGGGTATATGCCCAAGAGTGGTATAGCTCGATCTTGGGGGAGATTTTCTAAGAAAATCTTAGAAAATTTTCTAAGAAAGCGCCATATTGATTTCCAAAGTGGTTGTACAAGCTTGCATTCCCACCAGCAGTGGAGGAGAGTTGCCTGAGTTCCACATCCTCTCCAGCATAAAGGGTCCTCAGTGTTTTTGATCTTAGCCATTCTAACAGGCGGAAGGTGGTATCTCAGAGTTGTTTTGATTTGCATTTCCCTGATGATTAGGGATGTTGAGCAATTCCTTTAATGTCTTTCATCCATTTGAGTTTCCTCTGTTGAGAATTCTCTGTTTAGTTCTATATCCCATTTCTTAATTGGACTGTTGGTCTTTTTGATGTCTAATTTCTTGAGTTCCTTATATATTCTGGATATCAGTCCTCTGTCAGATGTGGGGTTGGTGAAGATCTTTTCCCATTCTCTAGGCTGTCGCTTTGCCTTGTTGACTGTATCCTTTGCTCTACAAAAGCTTCTCAGTTTCAAGAGGTCCCGTTGATTGATTGTTTCTCTCAGTGCCTGTGCTACTGGTGTTATATTTAGGAAGTGATCACCTATGCCAATGCGTTCAAGACTACTTTCTACTTTCTCTTCTAACAGGTTCAGAGTAGCTGGATTTATGTTGAGGTCTTTGATCCACTTGGACTTAAGTTTTGTGCATGGTGACAGATATAGATCTATTTGCAGCCTTCTATACGTTGATATCCAGTTATGCCAGCACCATTTGTTGAAGATGCTTTCTTTTTTCCATTGTACCCTTTTGGCTTCTTTGTCAAAAATTATATGTTCATAGGTGTGTGGGTTAATGTCAGGGTCTTCAATTCGATTCCATTGGTCCACATGTCCGTTTTTATGCCAATACCAAGCTGTTTTTTTTACTGTAGCTCTATAGTAGAGCTTGAAGTCAGGGATTGTGATGCCTCCAGAGGTTGTTTTATTGTACAGGATTCTTTTGACTATCCTGGGTTTTTTGTTTTTCAATATGAAATTGAGTATTATTCTTTCCAGGTCTGTGAAGAATTGTGTTGGTATTTTGATGGGGATTGCATTGAATCTGTAGATTGCTTTTGGTAAGATTGCCATTTTTACTATGTTAACCCTGCCTATCCATGAGCATGGGAGATCTTTCCATTTTCTGACATCTTCTTCAATTTCTTTTTTCATGTACTTAAAGTTCTTGTCATATAGGTCCTTCACTTGCTTGGTTAGTGTTACCCCAAGGTATTTTATGTCATTTGTGGCTATTGTAAAGGGTGATGTATCTCTGATTTCCTTCTCAGCTTCTTTGTCCATTGTATATAGGAGGGCTACTGATTTTTTTTTTTGAGTTGATCTTGTATCCTGCTATGTTGCTGAAGGTGCTTATAAGCTTTATCAGTTCCTGGGTGGAATCTTTGGGGTCACTCAAGTATACTATCATGTCATTTGCAAATAGGGAAAGCTTGACTTCTTCCTTTCCAATTTGTATCCCCTTAATCTCCTTATGTTGTCTTATTGCTCTGGCTAGAACTTCAAGTAATATATTGAATAAGTATGGGGAGAGTGGACAGCCTTGCCTCGTTCCTGATTTTAGTGGAATTGCTTTGAGTTTCTCTCCATTTAATTTGATGTTGGCTGTTGGCTTGCTGTAAATTGCCTTTATTATGTTTGGGTATGTTCCCTGTATTCCTGATAGCTCCAAGACTTTTATCATGAAGGGGTGTTGGATTTTGTCAAATGCCTTTTCTGCATCTAGTGAGATGATCATGTGGTTTTTTTCTTTGAGTTTGTTTATATGGTGTATTACATTGACGGACGTTCGTATGTTGAACCACCCTTGCATCCCTGGGATGAAGCCTACTTGATCATGGTGGATAATTGTTCTGATGTGTTCTTGGAGTCTGTTTGCCAGTATTTTATTGAGTATTTTTGCATCAATGTTCATGAGGGAGATCGTTCTGTAGTTCTCTTTCTTTGTTGTATCCTTGTTTGGTTTGGGAATCAGGGTTATTGTAGCCTCATAAAAGGAGTTTGGTAATGTCCCTTCTGTTTCTATTATGTGGAACAATTTAGAGAGTATTGGTATTAACTCTTCTTTGAAGATCTGGTAGAATTCTGCGTTGAAACCATCTGGTCCTGGGCTTTTTTTGGTTGGGAGACTTTTAATGACTGTTTCTATTTCCTTAGGGGGTTATTGGACTATTTAAATAGTTCATCTGGTCTTGATTAAACTTAGGTATGTGGTACCTATCCAGAAAATTGTCCATTTCTTTTAGGTTTTCCCGTTTTGTGGAGTAGAGGTTTTTGAAATATGACCTGATAATTCTCTGGATTTCCACAATGTCTGTTGTTATGTCCCCCATTTCAATTCTGATTTTTTTGATTTGTATTCTCTCTCTCTGTCTTTTGGTTAGTTTGGATAAGGACTTGTCTATCTTGTTAATTTTCTCAAAGAACCACCTCTTTGTTTCATTAATTTTTTGTATTATTCTCTTAGTTTCTATTTTATTAATTTCACCTCTCACTTTGATAATTTCCTGGTGTCTATTCTTCATGGGACACTTTGCTTCTTCTTGTTCTAGAGCTTTCAGGTGTGCTGTTAAGTCACTAGTGTGAGATTTCTCCAACTTCTTTATGTGGGCATTTAGTGCTATGAATTTCCCTCTTAGCTGTAGCTAGAGTTTTCCTGCTTTGCCCACAGTCAGGACAAATCTTTGTCACCCGCCAGTCCCACAGCCGCTCAGACCCAACCAAGTAAACACAGAGACTTATATTGCTTACAAACTGTATGGCTGTGGCAGGCTTCTTGCTAACTGTTCTTATAGCTTAAATTAATCCATTTCCATAAATCTATGCCTTACCACGTGGCTGGTGGCTTACTGGCGTCTTCACATGCTGCTGGTCATGGCAGCGGCTGGCAGTGTCTCCCTCCTCAGCCTTCTGCTTCCCAGAATTCTCCTCTCTCCTTGTCCCACCTACTTCCTGCCTGGCCACTGGCCAATCAGTGTTTTATTTATTGACCAATCAGAGCAACAGATTTGACATACAGACCGTCCCACAGCACTTAGCACTGCTTTAATAGTGTCCCATAAGTTTGGGTATGTGGTGTCTTCATTTTTGTTGATCTCTAGGAAGTCTTTAATTTCTTTTTTTTTTATTTCTTCCTTAACCCGTTGGTGACTGGGCTGACATCCATGTTTTCTTAGTATCTGCATTACATCTGTCCAGGTCCTTCTGGCTTTCAAAGTCACCATTGAGAAATCAGGTGTTATTCTGATGGGTTTGCCTTTATAGGTCACTTGGCCTTTTTCCTTTGCTGCTCTTAATATTCTTTCCTTATTCTGTACATTTAGTTGTTTAATTATTATGTGTTGAGGGGACTTTTTTGGGGGGTCTAGTCTGTTTGGTGTTCTATAAGCTTCTTGTATCTTCATAGGCATTTTCTTCTTTAAGTTGGGAAAGTTTTCTTCTATGATTTTATTGAATATATTTTCTGTGCCTTTGAGTTGGTATTCTTCACGTTCTTCTTGTATCTTCATAGGCATTTTCTTCTTTAAGTTGGGAAAGTTTTCTTCTATGATTTTATTGAATATATTTTCTGTGCCTTTGAGTTGGTATTCTTCATGTTCTTCTATCCCTATAATTCATAGGTTTGGTCTTTTCATGGTGTCCCAAATTTCTTGGACATTTTGGTTCATGACTTTGTTGGCTTTAGTGTTTTCTTTGACTGATGAATCTATTTCTTCTACTGTATCTTCAATGCCAGAGATCCTCTCTTCCATCTCTTGCATTCTGTTGGTTATACTTGCATCTGAAGTTCCCGATCTTTTACTCAGATTTTCTATTTCCAGTATTCCCTCTGTTTGTGTCTTCTTCATTTTTTCCATTTCCTTTTTCAGGTCTTGGAATGTTTCCTTTATTTGTTTCATTGCTTTTTCATGATTTTCTTTCAGTACTTTATTGTTTTCTTCCAGTACTTTATTGTTTGCTTCTAATTTGTTTGCCCTTTCCTCTAGTTGTTTACAGTGTTCTTCCCATTTTTTTTTGTCTTTTCCTCTACACAAGCCTCTAACTTCTTCATGATGTTATTCCTAAGGCTGTTTTCTTCTGCTTCTTCCAACTTTTGATGTTCATATCTAGATGTTGGAGGTGGGCTAGTTTCTGGTGATGCTGTATTGCTCTTCATTTTGTTGTATGTACTTTGGCCTTGATGTCTGTCCATCTCCTTATGGTTCGTTCTTGGCCTTATCAGTGCACTTGTTTCAGACAGAGCTGACAGATTCAGGAATTCTCTCTCTCTCTTGTCCAGATGGGAGCTCCCTTGTCCAAATGGGAACTCCGGGGCAGGATGGAAGCTCTTATCCTGATGAGAAACGGGCAGGATGGGAGCTTTTGTCCAGACAGGAAGTCAGTGGTAGGATGGGCGCTCTTATCCCGAAGGGAAGTCCAGGGCAGGATGTGCGCTCTTGTCCAGAAGGGAAGTCCAGGGCAGGATGTGAGCTCTTGTCCAGAAGGGAAGTCCAGGGCAGGATGGGAGCCCTCTCTGGTCCAGAAGGGAAGTCGGGGGCAGGATGGGAGCTGGGGGCCGGTCTCTAAGTCTCAGGAAGTGGCTGGGGTCTTGGGTAGATGGGCTTGGGGGCAGAGCGTGGAGATTGCAGGGGCTGCTGGGGGCTTGGACAAGGGGATCCTTCCAGGTGGGGCTAGAAGGGGACCTGCCTGGTGGCCAGAACCTGGGGCCAAGTTGGGCAGGTGTTCCCAGAAGTGGCTGGTGCCCAGGGATGGGGTCCGGGATGGGCCCGGATACTCACCTCTGGTCCAGAAGGGAAGTTGGGGCTATTTACACCATTTTCATTCCTCTATCTCCCCATTGAACTTCTCCCATGTAACTCCATCCTATTTCAAATCCATGACTTCTCCTTTAAGTATTAATTAAATTATTTTACATATATGTGTATTTATATATGCACATATATACATATGTATGATATGTATACCTATATATGTAGATGTAACCAACCGTCTTATTAAATAAGAAACACAGAAACAATGTAAAAGAGAAAGCCAAGAGGTCAGAGCTCAGAGCTAAAATCTCACCCTTCCTCCTGCTGTCCCAGCTTCGCGAAAAGAGACCTACTTCCTGTCGGTTCGTTTTTTTTAAAGTATGTTGTTCTGCCTTCTCATTGGTTGTAAACCCAAACACATGACTGCCTCGTCACTGTCTGAATGTACAGCCCCCTAGGTCTTAAAGGCATATGTCTCCAATGCTGGCTGTATCCCTGAACACACAGAGATCTTATGGGATTAAAGGCGTGTGCCACCACCGCCACACTCTTGCTATGGCTCTAATAGCTCTGACCCTGAACACACAGATATCTATGGGATTAAAGGCGTGTGCCACCACCGCCACACTCTTGCTATAGCTCTAATAGCTCTGACCCCCAGACAACTTTATTTATTAACATACAATCAAATTAATATTTCAGTACAAATCAAAATAATATTTCAATACAATTAGATTACCACCACATTTCCCCTTTTCTATTTTAATAAAAAGAAAAAAAGCAAAAGGTTATGACTAACAAAAGAAAAACTATATACAAAAGTACAATAACTATATACAATATATACAAGTAATAAATACCTAAACAGGTATTTGACGAATCAGAGAAAATAATTCCATTATCTATCCTATTTTGATAATTCCAAGATGTATCTAATGTACTTTCTATCCTAATTAATGTTCAACTATAACTAACTAATCTTCAACCATAACTAACTAATCTTCAACTCCCTCAGAGACCCAAGAAGGGAATAATATTAGCTAACAAAAATAAAAACAGGAAGTGCATGCAAGCAACTTCCAAAAAATTTTTTGAGTTGACAGAAACAGCCAGCTGCCTGGGCAGTCACCTGAGGTTTCTCCGTAGTGTTGGGGCATCATCTTCAGCCTATAGGCTTAGTGTATCTGACAGACTCATTTGTGAAGTAGGATGTACACAAGGTCAACAGTTCAACCTCACATTGGGTGAGAGCAGTCCACGTACCAGAAACACCTGAATTCCACTAGTGTCCTGTCATGATTCAGGATTTTAAATTCTGGAAATTGTTGACAGTTTTTTAATTCAGCTGTCCATTCTTCTTGGCTGTGTATATATGGCTTCATCTCAGCATCCCCTTCTTCTCCACATCCCTCTATTAAATGCCAGTCTACTTTTGAGAGGCATGAGCTTTCAGCTGCTGTTCCATTGTACAACAGAATCCATCGGCACTCTGCCTGTTAAGCTGCCTTCGAAGAAAAGGGCACCGTACCTTTTCCGGATGCGAAGGCCACTTCAGGGATGGGGCCATATTGTCCTGGCCTCAGAAGATGCCTTTTGATAAAGCCATAACCACACTTGTTTTGGCAAGAATCAGTAGTCCCTTGTTTCGTGATCTGTCTGTCCATTTTGTCCTGTTGATTCGAGGATACTTTGTTGTCCAGTGGCTAACTTTTGCCAGAATGAAAGTTGACTCCATATGCAGTTTCTTCAATGCCCATATTTTCTCTAAAGTAGATTGGTACTGCCAGGAGCCGACATGTCTCAAAAAAGAAAAATTTTCTAAGTTATTAAAACATTTTAAATGCCATATTCTGTAGATCTCTGAAGGGTTTGAAGATGACCTGTCTAAAACATCTCTGCTCAATTTTTAAAACATATCTAATATAACTACAAGTTCTATGATAATGTCTAACTACTAGCTTTCATTTCTTTATATCCTAATAGTTGATAATAATAACATTCAAGGATCAGAAATTTGCATTACATTGTTAAATGGATGGAATAAATACAATTAGAAATATACATATAGCATTTTCTAACAATATCAGTTTCAAATTTGTGTACAATATAAAACAATTCAATCCAATGTAAAGTATTTAAAACTGGTAATTGTCTTTTTCTTTTCTTTCTTTCTTCTTTTTTTTTTTTTAAACAAGAACCTTAAATCTAATCTCCTTTGCTTAGCCTTTTTCCTAACCCTTGACAGTAACTTGTAACCAACCCCCCTAAATACTGAAAATTATCCCAGACCCAAAACCCATTAAAAAGACCAAAAAACCACCCGCCCCACACCACCTCTTTGGGAATGTGGGCGTCGTATTCTTAAAATTGCTTCCTGCTGGGTATGGGCGAAGTTTTCTTTATCCTGAAAGAAAAATTTTAGGTTAATTGTCAAATTCTAGGAGAGGTAACTATATCCTTCACTATCCAGTCTGTGTATAATGCCAAAGTTCAGGGTTTATCTCAAGTCCTTATTCAAGTAGTCTTTGAGACTGGATCATCTCAGCTAGTCATCTCAAAATTGCTCTGAGCACCTTGTAGTTCAAAGCTGATCTGTGGATGATGTTTGTCAGCTTAATGATATTATTATTGTCCACGTGGAATTGTTGTTGTTGTGGGGCCCCATCTTCTTTCTGGAGACTTCAGTTGATGTTAGGCCTGGCCATGATTTCCTGCAGAAAACTGATAAGAGACTCGAACACAAAAACATATATATGCAGCTAGCCTTTTTTCTAGAATTAGTTAGTACTCTATGTGACCATTCATATCTTAACGAAGTTTAAAATGTATATATATATATATTAATCTTGTAAATTTTGATATAAAATTTATACTTTGAGAACAGTTTAAAGAATCAGAATAGAATCAAAGAGTTGAGATTAGTAATAGAATAGTCCCTTAATTAATTTTGCTTTTGTCCTGTACCATAGCAGAAATGGCTCTTATTCTGGCATGATACAGGGAGTTTGCATTTTCCTTTTAACAACATGCTTGATTTTAAAGAAGGAGAGAGCCATTCTCCAACTCCAAAGTCAGCTTTAAATTTTAATTGAACTGGGACTGTTAGAAGACCAATAGTGTTAAATCTTTAGAGAAAAGCAGAAACAAACATTTAGGAAGACATAAAATTTTTTTAGATAATATATACCCATACACCGTTTCACTCTGTTTCTTGGGATAGATGATTTGTCCCTTTTCTTCAGTTGTCTCATTTGTCCAGTGTTCTTCAGATTCCTTAACCTTCATTCTCCTAAAAGACAAAAACAAAAACCTTTCCCCAAGACTAATTTTGGGGATGTTTCCTTTTGACAAGTTATTATCTGATTAAATGAAAAGGCATGTGTTATTGATACAAGTTAGTTTAAATTGGATGTTCATGCTGGTTGATGAACTATCACCTCCTCTAATTAAGAGGTCTCTCTTGTTCAAATCGAACCTTTATCAATTTTGATGGTACCCACAGCTTATCTTCTCCTGTAGAAACAAAAGCAAAACCACGTCCCCAATGTAATACATACCCTGGTTTCCATTCTGAGGTCAGCACATCCTTAAAGTATATAGGCTGATTTAATTCTGTAGTTTTTTCTATTATCCAATGTCTCTCTGCAGCTGTTGTTCCTTTCTCATTGGCATTCAGAAAATTCAAAGTTAGAAGAGCATTATGCAGTCTATTTCTGGGGGTTTTTGTTACCCATTTCTGTTTATTTAGCATATCCTTTAGAGTTCTGTTTGATCTTTCTATAACTGCTTGACCTGTAGGATTATGTGGTATGCCTGTAATATGCTTTATATTGTAATAAGCAAAAAACTGTTTCATTTTAACAGAGACATATGATGGAGCATTGTCAGTTTTGATTTGTGCAGGTATACCCATGATGGCCATAACTTCTAGCAAATGAGTGATTACAGAATCAGCTTTTTCAGAACTCAAAGCAGTTGCCCATTGAAATCCTGAATAAGTATCGATAGTGTGGTGTACATATTTCAATTTTCCAAATTCTGCAAAGTGAAACACGTCCATCTGCCAGATTTCATTTCTCTGAGTACCCTTTGGGTTACATCCTGCTGGTAATGGCGTCTGATTGTAGAAGGAACAAGTAGGACATTTCATTATTATTTCTTTGGCTTGTTGCCAGGTTATGGAAAAATCCTTTTTTAAACCTTTACTATTAACGTGATGTTTTTTATGAAATTCTGAGGCCTCCAGCACATTTCCTATCAATAATTTATCAATCTCTTCATTGCCTTGTGCTAGAGGGCCTGGCAGACCAGTATGGGATCGAATGTGAGTTATATATAAAGGATGATTCCTTTTCCTGATTGTATCTTGTAATTGAATAAATAGTGAAGTTAATTCTGAAGCATCAGGGATAAATTCTGCAGTCTCAATATGTAACACCACTCTTTCAGCATACTGAGAGTCAGTTACTATGTTGAGAGGTTCTGAAAAATCCATTAATACCAACAGAATAGCATACAATTCTGATTTTTGAACTGAATTATACGGACTTTGAACCACTTTACTTAAATTTTCTGATTTGTAACCTGCCTTTCCTTCTTTGTTGGCATCTGTATAAAATGTACGAACTCCAGATATGGGTTTTTGCCGTACAATTCTAGGCAAGATCCATTCAGCTCTCTTTATAAGATCAATTCTATTGCTTTTGGGATATTTGCTGTTAATTTCTCCCAAAAAATTACTGCAAGCTCTTTGCCAAGGTTCACTTTCTGTCCATAATTTTTCAATGTCCTCCTTAGTTAATGGTACGACAATTTCTGCTGGGTCTATGCCTGCTAATTGACGAAGTCTCATTTTTCCTTTGTAAATCAAGTCAGAGATTTTTTCCACATAAGTTTTTAATTTTTTATTTGGTTTATTTGGTAAAAATATCCATTCCAATATAATATCTTCCCTCTGCATTAATATTCCAGTAGGAGAACGCCTAGAAGGTAAGATAACCAAAATGCAATCCAGCTTTGGATCAATACGATTCACGTGTCCTTCATTCACTTTCTTTTCTACCAAGGCTAATTCTTTCTCAGCTTCAGGTGATAATTCTCTTGGACTATTTAAGTCCTTGTCACCTTCTAAGGTTTTGAACAAATTAGTCAGTTCATCATTTTTTACCCCAACAATAGTTCGTAGATGAGAAATATCTCCAAATAATCTTTGAAAGTCATTAAGAGTCTGTAGTCTATCTCTCCGAATTTGCACCTTTTGGGGTCTAATTTTTTGTAGCTCTATTTTATATCCTAAATAATTAATAGAATCTCCTCTTTGTATCTTTTCAGGAGCAATTTGTAATCCCCAGCGAGGCAAAATTTTCTTTACTTCTTCAAACATTATTTCTAAAGTATCTGCATTTGAGTCAGCTAGTAAAATATCGTCCATATAATGATAAATTATAGATTTAGGAAATTTTTTACGTATCACTTCCAATGGCTGTTGTACAAAATATTGGCACAGAGTTGGGCTATTCAACATTCCCTGTGGGAGGACCCTCCATTGAAATCTTTTAACCGGTTGAGAATTATTATAAGTAGGCACTGTAAAAGCAAATCTTTCTTTGTCTTTTTCTTGTAAGGGTATTGAAAAGAAACAGTCTTTTAAATCAATAACTATGAGAGGCCATCCTTTTGGTAACAGAGTAGGCAAAGGCATCCCAGATTGTAGAGAACCCATTGGCTGAATTACTTTGTTAATTGCCCTAAGGTCTGTTACCATTCTCCATTTACCAGATTTCTTTTTAATAACAAATACAGGAGAATTCCAAGGGCTGGTTGATTCTTCAATATGCTGAGCATTTAACTGTTCTTCTACCAGCTCTTCTAAAGCCTGGAGTTTCTCTGTTGTTAAAGGCCATTGCTGGACCCATACAGGCTTGTCTGTTAACCATTTTAAAGGTAGAGCTGTTGGTGTCTTTGGAAGATCGTCAGTTATTGTGCCCTGTTCTTGTATAATATGGATGGCTGGTGACCACTCATTAGAACAATATCTTCTAATATTTCTCTCAGTAACATGTGCTAGTTTATGATTTGTTTCTGAGATTGGAGGGATGTTAATCTGAGTATTCCATTGTTGCAACAAGTCTCGACCCCACAGGTTCATAGTTATGTTAGCCACATATGGTTTTAATTTTCCTCTCTGTCCTTCTGGACCTATACATTCGAGCCATCTTGCACTCTGTTTCACCTGAGATAATGTCCCAATTCCTAACAGTTGAACGTTTACCTCCTGAAGAGGCCAAGTTGGATGCCAAAATTCTGGTGCAATTATGGTAACGTCCGCACCTGTGTCTACCAGACCAGACAACAAAACACCATTTATTTTTATCGTTAATTTTGGTCTTTGTTCATTAATAGAAGTTTGCCAAAAAATTTTCTTTATGTTTTCTCCTGAATTTTCTATTCTCTCTGTTTCATCATTCTGACCAGCATGATTTATTCCAATAGGCATTTGGTTATTTAATCGCTCTCCAGAGCAGGCATTTCCTCTATGGCTGCCGGAAAGGTTTGAACTGGATTTGCACTGGGGGCCTGCCTGAGGCCCCTCTGGGAGTTTCCCGAAGACTGAGGCAAAGGATTACCCTGTTTGTCCTTTGTTGATCTACATTCGTTGGTCCAGTGTTTTCCCTTACCACACCTTCTGCATACTCCAGAAGGAAGGGGCATTCTGTTGCCATTGTTCCTTGAAGAAACATTGTTTCTGGAAATGACCTGTCTACAGTCCCTTTTCAAATGTCCTTGCTTTCCACATCCAAAACATCTAACACTCCTCAAACCTTTTGAAATTACTTCTCCTACCCATGTATCATCATGCTCATCAGCTTCAACATTAATTGTTTCTCTAATCCAATCTTCCATAGGTGCAGATCTTGCCCTTAATGGCCTGATTATTCTTTTGCATGCTGCATTCGCATTCTCAAAGGCCAAAGATTCAATTATTGCCTTACCAGCTTCTGAATCCGCGACCGTTCTCTTTACTGCTGAAGCCAGTCTTTGTAAAAAATCTGTAAAAGACTCTTTTGGGCCTTGCTTCACCTTTGTAAATGACTCAGATTTTTTTCCTGGTTCCTCAACTTTGTCCCATGCATTCAAGGCTGCCGTTCGACATAAAATTAGGGTTTGGACATCATATAAACATTGTGCTTGTGCTGAAGCATATTGGCCTTCGCCCATAAGCTGATCCTGGCAAACTTGTACTCCTTTATCCCTCCATTGTTTTTCTATGTTTTTAGCCTCCTCCTTAAACCAAGTCAGAAATTGAAGTCTCTGGCTGGGTTCCAGAACACCTTGTGCGAGGTCCCGCGAGTCCTGTGGTACTATCCTATTATATGTTGACCAAGTGTTTAACATTTGCTTTACATATGGGGAACGCATGCCATAAGATACTATTGCCTCCTTAAACCTTTTTAAATCCAACATTTCAATTGGAGCCCAAGTATTTTGTGTAGCCATTTGATCAGGCATCTGCTGTACTGTTACAGGATAAATTAAGGGTGACTGTGTGAAAACAGGCTTTCTTTCTGCAACCTTATGATCCCGACTTGAAACAACTTCACTGTTAATTTCTTCTGTCTGAATTTTTACAGGTTTAACAAGTTCTTCTAACGCTGTTATCCTGGCACTTAAATTGACTATCTTTTTAAATATTAAAATGTGGATTATTATAGTGATGAGGTGCATAATTCCACCAATACTAATATTATATAGTTGTTCCATTGCCAGACTGCCTAAAATTTCGAACAAAAACCAATTTTCTTCCAATGTACACATAAAACCCATTTGTTTTTTAATGTGGAAAAAAATTCTCTTTTAGATAGTTTCCTTTAAAATATCTGATATATTATGACTTACCAAATCTGCGTAGAACAGTAGAAATCCGAGGGGATTTTCAAAGCAGCCACCTAGTGTCCCAGGTGTAAATCCAGAGAGAGAGAGAGAGAGAGAGAGAGAGAGAGAGAGAGAGAGAGAGAGAGAGGAAAGAGAGAACGCACAAGAAAGCATAGCCGGCTAAAGCTTAAATGCAGCCACGTGTTCCCTCTTGTGCCGAGTCAAGGCTTGGGTCTGGCTTCCTTAAGCTCCGACCACGTGCGTTGGCTTTACAGGCAGCGCCCTGTTCGGCAGGGCAGGTCTGAGTTGTTTGTAGCACCGGCTTTAGGCAAGCTGCTCACAGACCTAGGCCCGGGCTAGAAGTTGCTACCCGGACTAGGACGCCAGCAGCTCGGACTAAGAAGCCGATCGCCGCCGGCCGCCGTGTGCCGCCGCTGCCGCCGCCGCTGCCGCCGCGGGCCACCTGCCGCCCTTGCGGGAAAGCGGACCTGCCGCCAAGCCAAGCAGTTTTTAATGGATTCTTGTCACGTTGGGCGCCAGATGTAGATGTAACCAACCGTCTTATTAAATAAGAAACACAGAAACAATGTAAAAGAGAAAGCCAAGAGGTCAGAGCTCAGAGCTAAAATCTCACCCTTCCTCCTGCTGTCCCAGCTTCGCGAAAAGAGACCTACTTCCTGTCGGTTCGTTTTTTTTAAAGTATGTTGTTCTGCCTTCTCATTGGTTGTAAACCCAAACACATGACTGCCTCGTCACTGTCTGAATGTACAGCCCCCTAGGTCTTAAAGGCATATGTCTCCAATGCTGGCTGTATCCCTGAACACACAGAGATCTTATGGGATTAAAGGCGTGTGCCACCACCGCCACACTCTTGCTATGGCTCTAATAGCTCTGACCCTGAACACACAGATATCTATGGGATTAAAGGCGTGTGCCACCACCGCCACACTCTTGCTATAGCTCTAATAGCTCTGACCCCCAGACAACTTTATTTATTAACATACAATCAAATTAATATTTCAGTACAAATCAAAATAATATTTCAATACAATTAGATTACCACCACATATATATGTGTTTTATATATTACACACACATATTTCTATATTAAACTTACTTCATCTAGTTCTGCAACTGTATTTGTGTGTATGATTGTGTGAGTGTGTGTGTGTGTGTGTGTGTGTGTGTGTGTGTGTGTATAAATCTGATCACTTGGGATTTGATAACTAAGTTTGGATTCATGCATGGAGAAGACTGATTATTCCTCTCCCACCAGCAAATGATTACCTACAGCTCCTGTTCCATGGGCATGAATTTTCCCTATTCACATGGGCATGACAACAGGTATGGCCATTGTACATGTCTTGTTTATGCATCCTTATTTCTGATATTTCAGGCATGCAACTTCCCCTTCATTTCTAAAATATTATTGAGCAGCATACATCATCCTCCTTTGAAATTTACAGTCTTTCTATCAATTCTTCCACAGTGTTCTGTAAGCCTTACGTACAGAAGTAGCACAATATTTATACATCATTTGGGCCTGTGAATCCCAAGATAACTTATTCTCTGTATTTTGACCAGTTGTGGCTGTCTGCTGAAAACATAACTATCTTGATATGGCATAATAGTTACACTTCTCTGTGGATAGTAAGGGTATATATTTAGAGTATACTTATACTGTGACAGTAGTTTCTTTTCTTCTATGATACAGTACCTAGCATAAACTTCATTCTACTGAGTATCCTTAAGTCCAATTACACATCTGTTGCATACCCTTAAGATAAAAGTGTCACTGGGAATATCTTATCATGCTGATCATTTTTGTGTCTTGCAGGTTTTACAGATGGGTAGAACTAATAATTATTTTTCTCCCTTAGCAACTTTAATAGCACCTTCAGATACCATGAAGAAGGAGGATTCTAGTTTTATTACTGTCTTTATTCTGAACCTTTGATATAGAAAAACAGATTATGTAAGATTGTGATAAAAAGGTATTTGGTCAAATCTTGTTCATGCTATTTAAACACATATATAACAAATAATATATGAATTCAATAATATTTAAATAAATACTAAGGCTTTGGAGATAATTTAAGACAGCTTTTCAAAGTACAATTAAAAAATAAAAATGGCATCTAATAAAATGCATTTAAAAGAAAATAAGGCTTCATATTCAAACAATATCAAGTCAGGAAAATACATCCAAGTACAATGGTAAGACTAGAATTTCTATTATTGTATAATTTTCTTAAAAAAGCATTAAGATTATGATTTGACAATTTCATACATGCTTAAAATGCATTCTGATTATTATAACACCCTCCCCTGTCCCTCTTATCTGATTATTTCACGCTTCTTTTTACCATTCCTTTTCTCACATTCATGCCTTTGTTGCTGTTTTTAGCACCACTGATTTCAGCTAGAATAATCTTTATGACCATGATTTGGAACTATTCATTGAAGCCTGGTAAAATCCTCACAGGCACACAACTGAAGATAATGACTGCTCTTCTACTAGAATCCATGAGTATTCAGTACTTCATCGTGGAGGGTAGGATTCCCTTTGCCCTTCCTTGATCAAATATTGAGTGCTGGCAGGCTCAGACTTGCATGGACACATTGCAGGCAGTCACAGCTGTCACAAATACAACGTCTACAAAATAAATAAATGAAAATGAAATCTAAGTCCTAACATTAGCTGAAATGGATAAATGAGTGTTTAAGCAAGAAATAAGTTTTAAGGATATAGGTCAAGGTTAGAATGCTTGCCCCATATGCCAGAGACCTAGGTTCAATCCTCACTATCTCCAAAAGTTAACTAAATAAGTGAGAAGTAATTTATTAGATGTATAGATGTAATTTTCCCAAAGTCCTAAAAATAAAAACACCTTATTTTATGATCACATGCAGTCTAATATATGTCAATCATAGTGAAAATTAATAATTATCTATATAAAATAATGTTAGTTCTTAACTATGTTGATACAAAGGAAGAGTAAGGTAGTCATAGTTACATTTCATAAATTTCACCGGGTCTGAAATAGCTTCTTTTCAAATTTCTTTAACAATTGACATGGATTTATTCATGTCTTTAATTGCCTCTTATGGTCTATAATTTTGGTTTTGGGAAATTGCCTAAGCTACCTTTATTGAATATCAGGATACTATGCTCCTCAATGTTCAAGTCTCCTGTAGTTTTGTTTTGTGCCACAATTTAGTGCTTGTTATTGAATATTAGTCTCATTTAATTAATAATTAGTAATAATAAATCTGCATTTAAATATTTGAAATGAGCAAGATTCAGAATACTGAGCCTGGTTCTCTTTCTTAAAAACCATGACAATTTTCTATTGCTCGCAATACCTTCTTCCTACCAATGTCCCACACTTTTGCTAGTACTGTATTTATTAAGCGAAGTCTGTGTTTGTCAAATATAACTTACTTAATTTTCTCTAAATGCTTTTCTTTCTCAACCAACCTCTTGCTCTGCTCTAATCTGTGCATTCTTCCTGGGTATTTTCCATGCCTACCTTTGGTTATTTGCTGCATTCTTTGTGGTGGAATACTATTGTCTTTCTTTAAATCATTCCTTTCCCTCAAAGGGCACAGGCAGACTAGACTCAGACTTATTTAAAAGCCTCCAGTGCCTAGATATGCTTTTTCCTCTTACATTTACACCTTGAGCAAGCTGTTAGAGCAATTAGCTCTGATTACAACAGAAACTACTTTTGAGCAATACCTTTTACACTCTGAATGTATTCAGCAATGTAGAACTACATTTAGTAAGAATAAGAATGAGAAAAAGAAAAGAAAAACACCAAGAAGGCAGAATGCCAAAAAGAAATAACAAGTTTTCACTGAATATTCAGAAAGAGCAAATATCTCCTTATCTGACTAAGGTATCAAGAGCGGCATGAAAACATCATGCACTTGGACTCTAACCATTTTAGACTCATTGCAGATAAAAATGGTCAGGGCTGAAACATTTCAAAAATTGGTCACCCTAGGAAACTTAATCATGAGAGTCTTTTTCAATTTTTTTCCAGTGCACCTGAAAATAATTGAAATGAAGCACACCACTTGTTATTTTGTTGTTAAGTGTCTTATATTTTATAAGTGCTATGTAAATAAAATTCAAGGGCAGAAAGTATAGAAAGATCTTAAAGAAAATATTTGGCAGACTATACTAGAATAGGCTAACAAAATATAGTGCTCAGTCATTTCAAAAATTTCCTGGAAAGAAAAAATACTGAAAATTTACTACAATTAATACATATTTTCTCACAGACTTCCCAAATAACATAATATTTAGTGCTAGGCTAGATATCAAGATCATTTACCCTGCTTTTGAGAACAATGCAAAATTCACACTCTACTAACTCTACACAAGGCTTCTAGCCTTAGAAGTCATGACTAACTTAATATGTCAGGAAAGAAAAAAGAATCCGGTTGAAAAGGAATAAAACTCAAATATTTTTTCACATAAGAAATTATTTCATATACAGAAATATTAAAGAAGTTGAAAATAAAAGGCCTGAACCCAATTAAAACCAAGCTGATACTTAAATTACAAGTGAATGATCTCCCTTTATTCCAGTAATTATATATCATATTTTGAAAGAAAACAGAAAATCATGTACATAATCTTTAAGTATAAAATTAACTACACATACACACATTATTCTGTGTGTGAGAAAATACACAGACTCCCAATAAAAATAAATAAACTCAATTAGAAAGAAACTTTGGGTTTATTGTACTATTTTTTCCTATGATAGATATGTGAAACAATATATTCACTCCACATTAGCCTACCAAAGAAGTAATTCATGAGAATCCAGTTTAGCCAAGCAAATCACTCTTACAGATTACTTTTTAGACCCCATGTAAGGGGTGAACTGCAGAAGCATAGGCAACAAGAAAACATGAACACAGTGCCCCAGTGCAGCTACACAATTGTCTTGCTTATGCAGAGGACCTAGTCCAGTTCCATGGAGGCTCCACAGCTCTTGGTCTAAAATTCATGATTCCTTCTAGCTTGGTTTGGTTGTCTCTGTAGATTTCCCCGTCATGATCTTGACCGACCCCCCTTGCTCATAGAATCCTTTTTCTCTCTCTTCAACTGAACTCCTGGAGCTTGGCCTGGTGCTTGACTGTGGATCTCTGCATCAGCTTTTATCAGTTATTGGATGAAGGCTTTATGATGACAGTTATGTTAGTCACCAATCTGATTGCCAGGTAGGCCAGCTCAGGCAGCCTCTTCACTATAGCTAGTAGACTAAGTTGGGGGCATCATTGTGGATTCCTGGGAACTTCCCTAGCACCAGGTTTCTCCCTATCCTCATGATGTTTACCCATATCAAGGTATTTCTTTCATTGCTCTTGCTCTCCCTCCCTGTTCCTGCTTGACCATCCCATTCCCTTATGTTCTCATCCTCCATCCCCTACCCTCTATTGCCATCCCCTCAGTCCCTAAAGGAATTCTCAATCATACCACAAGGTTACTTGCTCAACTATGTTCATAAGAGCATTATTAATAATAGCCAGAACCTGGAAACAACCTGGATGCCCCTCAATAAAAGAATGAATAAAGAAAATGTGGTAAACACACTCAGCATTTAAAAAGAACAACAATGAAATCATGAATTTTCCAGGCAAATAGATGGAACTAGAAAATATCATTCTGGGTGAGGTAACCCAGACTCAGAAAGACAAACATGGTATGTACTCATTCATAAGAAGATGCTAATTGTAAAGCAAGGGATGATGAGACTACAACTCACAGCTCCAGAGAAGCTAGCTAACAAGGAGAACCCTAAGAGGGAACACATGGATCGCCCTAGGAAAGGGAAATAGATGAGAACTTCTTGAGAGAATTTTTTTCTGTCTGACTCAGGATCCTCAAAGGACTCTACTGAAATTTGACAATTGAAGTTTCTTGGTTAGGGCTACTCTCATGTCTCTTTCATCTATGTATAAGCTTCACAGCTCTAGGGAATCTGGCTTGTCTAACAAGCCTTTCAGTTGAAGGATTCTTTTCTGTTGGGAGACTGACGATCCCTGACTATGAAGCTATTTGGTGGTGTTGAAATATTCAGGAGACATGCCAAGCAATGACATTTTCAGTCTGTTGTCTTCATATTTGTTCATAGCACACAGCACACCAGGCATAAACAGCTTGTCCTGGGAAATCTGCACAGGTGACAGCAGATAAAATTTTTGTGCTTTGGAGTGGTCTTTCCTTTTTCTTCTAGATAATCCGCCTAGGACTTCTCAATTCATATATTTCAGTGAGCTATTAGATGGGTAAATTTTTCTCTTGCTTAACCTGTACTGTGTACCATGGTCATGCCTTTTTTACGTTTAACCATAGCAACAGGATATCCTTTTAATAAAGTGGGATGCTTGCTTTTAAAAGTTGCTCTTAAAGTCCCTTGATTTTGCCTTGAGGTTTTTCCCTCTATTTGCATGCTTCCTTAGGAATTAGGCTCATTGATTCAATTGGACCATTGGGTTATTGGGAAGGCCCTTAAAATTCATTCAGACTCACAATTGGGCACTGGTAGAAAGAATTTGGGGTTATTTGATCTCAGACTCAGAAAAGAAAAATCTCATATTCCATGATAATTCTGCTTGGTTATAAGAAGAATTTCCAGGCAATGAGGCAACAACCCTTAAACACTATTCTTAACTACAACACACACACACACACACACACACACACACACACACACACACACACACACTTATACATATGTGTGTGTGAGTGAGAGTGAGAGACGAGAGAGAGAAAGAGAGAGAGAGAAAGAGAGAGAGAGAGACAGAGACAGAGAGAGAGGGACAGAGAGAGATCTTTGTAAATTAAATTATCCTACTAAGTATTGTCATTACTGACTTCTACATCTCCCCAGGATGCTTCAACCCTGACTTCTCATTTCCTCTCCTTCTCATACACTCATCTGTAGAATACCTTTAGAGAATAAATTACCTCTCTTGTTAAAAAAAAAAAAAAGTCTATATCCTTTCCAGGAGGAACTCAAATGAAAATTGTTCAGTATCTAAAACCATGTTCTTTCCCTCATGTGTGATCTTGCCAAGATATGAACAAACCAAGCCATCATGTTACACTTGATTTGTTCCTCTTTCAGTAACTATCTTTCTGTTGACCTGACTTGACAGGATACATGTATTGTTTTGCGTATATGTTGTATCACACAAAGAAAAGACCCACATTTGGTCACTGATCAAGTGATTTAATCTAATGAGGCCGGTGCCTGTAACCACAGGGAAGTCCTTCCTGGGGAGATGTTGTGCCCAAAACACATCTTACATGGGCATCCCAAGACAGAGAGTCAGTCAAGAAGTGCCATAGTTAGAAGTTAGCATGCTTAATGAAGGGACTGAGAAAGGAAATGATAAAATACCATCATTATCTCAAACAGAAGGATAAGGCAGGGCTCCCCTGACAATGGAGCACAGTTTGATTCCAGCTTGGCTAAGAGTACACATAATGCCAATAGCCTCAAATTCTCACAATCCATTTCACCACATCTCCCATAAAATCTTTTATTCTCTTAAGCTTTCCATGAAATTCATAAATCAAGTTACTCCTACTAGCGAAAGAACTTTCATTAACATAGGAACAGTGAATTTTACTTGCAGTGGCTATATTCTGGATTAGTGTATCTTAGAATTGCTAACATATACTCAAGGTTAAATCCCTACCATGGTCTAGGAAGATTGTTGCTTTTTTATTGACACATTCAGCCAAGTACCACAGAATCTCCCAAACATCCTCAAATACTCCAATGGTTTTTGGAAATAAGGAACTAATGGAGTGCAGGCTGGTGAGATTTTTAAAACAATTGTCTATGCATTCTTTCTTGGTTGCTTACATTTCTGAGACCACTTGTGAAACCACTTATAGTTTCACCCTGCCTTTTTAACCTAGCTGACATGCTTTTCTGCTTTAGACTCCAAGGATTTCAGATCCAAACATGTTTCAATATGGATCCCAGCTAATATCATCGGACAATTTTTTATTCCTAAGTCCTACAGAACAAGATACTTGGTGAGTCTATGACGTCTATTCCTAATTAATTGTTCTGTCATGACTGTTCCCGATAATCCCCTGACAGAGTAAAAAAGAGTACAAAGGGGCAGTGCTACACCCCCATGCAGCCTGAAGGAGATCCTGAAAAGCACATCCTCCCCCATGTCTAAAGACAAACTCATTTCTCTGTTTGAGAGTAGTGTGGGGAAACAAGTTGGAGAGTCAAGCACTCTAGGAATAACATGCTTCAGCACCATCAAATTAAACTTGGAGATATTGTTGCATAAACTTGGTCTCTACCAGAGTCTCATATAACCCACTCAGAACTGCCCTTATTTGCATAGCAGTAGCAAGACCAGGCAGTGGACAGCTCCTCCATAAAATGACCACAGACAACTCTTTTGCTGTACACAGTTGTGCTATTACCAGTCCTGCTGCTTCATTGAATGACAATCAATAAATCTGTTGTTTTGTTGCTTTTGCTTTGCGTTGTTTTTATTCTGTTATAACTTGGATAAATTTTTTTCATCATTCAAGATTCCAAGCCACTATGTATGTAATGCATGCAATATATTATGTTTGATAAAAATAAATGGACCCATACTACACTAAGAGTATGCCCAGATATAATCTATGACATTTAGTTAATAATAATTGATCAAAATAATTATAATGATTAAAGTAGAAATATGGCATGATACATTGATATTGGCATGAAGATTATTTTTAGGGTAAATTTATGCCTAGTGAAAATGTGCCCATGTAAATTCTGCATAGTCTCTGTAACTCTAAAACCATTTATAAAATAATTCTATCAGCAATGGCTATTTAATAAGCAGACATACAAATACTTAAGTAGTAACAGCTCTTACTAGACACATGTCAGACAGCATATGTCCTTCTTCCATTAGCAACCCTTACAGAGAAATACTATGAAAACAAATTTCAGAATAATTAATGTGCAAATCAGAGAACACACTAATCATAAAGTGAGAAACACAAGTAGGAAATAATTTTTATGATCAAGAACATTTAAAGAGAACAGACATGGTAGATTTGGGGCATATTAGAACCCACACTACATATGATCATTTTAACTTGTGCTTATTATATGAGTGAGAAAGGGGTGAAAGTATAGCTACCTTTAAACATTTTTTTAACCTCTGAAAAGAAGGAAATGTATATAGGATAAATGATGCTATGTTTAAAACATCCTCAGGAAATTACCAACTATATGGATAGCCCAAAATCTACACAAGACAGACAAACATTCTGACCCTTTTCTTCTGAACCTCATATATAGAGACAGAAAATTTAAGAATTTTTTTAAAATCTGAAGTACATTATTTTACTGTTCCATTCATCAACAAATTTAGAGATAAGTTTGCAATAAGTATCTTACTTTATGATGTTTAGATTATACAATTATCACAAAAATAAAATAAATAGTTTCAAACAATTTTAAAATAATATGGGTTAAATATTGCAACATTTCTATCATACAAAGGAATATTTGGCAGTACAAACAAAATTTATAGAAATATACTTTGTTAAGCTCAAACTAATAAACATTTTAAGAATAAAATAAAATACAAAATACTATATTAAAATCGTGTTCTCATTAAGGTGAATTTCTTAATAAACTAAAACTGTCTTTAAATAATTAATGATAAGATCAGAGATTAATGGGACAGGAAATGGACAATATGTAAAAATTGTATAAAATGCTAAGGATAATTTCTCTTGGCTGGCATACTTTAACATACATCAAGCCAAGAGTTATTATGTGTGAAATTGGAACATGTGATGACATAGTCAAAGACAGAAGGTTACTCAGAAACTGGACAAAACAATGCATTTTTTCCTTGCACTGATCTTGAATTACAAATTTTGAATCAATAAGTTCTCAACAGCTAGCCACTTCTTGCTATAGGAACTTGGCTAATTTACATAATTTCTTTAATCACTACTTGTTTAATTTGTCCTCCTGGGAATAAGAGTCAGGAGTAGGCTTAGATTTACATGATACAGATAATGTGCTTAGCAAGGGCCTTGCTACATATTAAGTGATCAATAAAATATAATAATGTTATGACTGTTGAGCATAGTGGTATTTTAATGGTATAGAAGAGCCATTCAATTAAAGATCTCTCATACTAATTTCAAATAAAAATTTCATAGTAAATATAAAAATATCAAAAAATGTGTGTTTTAAAGGTGATGTTAGGAGAGGTCATTTTAAAAACAGCAGGAGAAATGGTCATTTGCTCTACTATAAGAAGCTAGTTGTCATACACAGTGATAAATCAAATAGATTACTAAAAATGTCTTTTTTCTTCAGAGTGAATGTCAGAAGATAAAGTTTGAGAGTCATAATTAAACCAACCTTTTAATATAGACATGCATTTTTAAATTTGGCGACTGAAAGGAAATGGTGCCCTGTGGTCAGGAAAGAATACTCAATGGTGAAGGGCACACATAGCTTTTGTGTAGAGCTTTTGTAGAGAGTCATCCTTCCTTTCCAAGACTCTGCACTAGGCAGTAAGATCTGCCTGTAACTCCAGACCATGTGGATTAGAAGCATCTTTTCTACATGGACAGCTGAACTAAAGAGAACATGCACTCCCACACTTTCACACACAATTAAAAATAAATAAATAAATAAATAAATAAATAAATAAATAAATAAATAAATAAATAAATAAATAAATAAATAAAAATAAGTGAAGTATAAGTGCATGTGTTTTCTTTAAGAAATGGCACATTATTGGATGCTAGTTATGACCTAATGACAATTCCTATCTCATCCTTGGAACCAAAATCCACAGATTTTCCTGAGGATGTTTTAAACATAGCATCATTTATCCTATATACATTTTCCTCTTTTCAGAGATTAAAAAAAATGTTTAAAGGTAGCTATACTTTCACCTCTTTCTCACTCCGATAATAAGCACAAGTTAAAATGATCATATGTAGTGTGGGTTCTAATATGCCCAAAATCTACACAAGACAAACAAACATTCTGACCCTTTTATTCTGAATCTCATATATAGAAACAGAAAATTTAATATTTTTTAAATCTGAAGCACATTATTTTTTTATGATCAAGAACATCTAAAGAGAACAGACATGGTTTTCCATAAAGGGCTATCCATATAGTTTGTAATTTCCTAAATATAACATATCTATTTTCTAAATATAACATAATTTGAAAAGAATTTACTGAGAATTTCAATATAGATATAATGACAGCAGAATCCAACTCTACCAAGAACCTCTTTTGTGCTATCTTTTTTGTCTTTTGTGCTATCTTCTTCCAGCTACCTGAATTCAGCTTCTTCCTTATACTTTCCAACCTATTTTTTGAGGTAATATAAATTCTCCTTCTGAAAAAAATTCTTCAGTTAAGAATTCACATGCTAATATTTGGTGGTGATCTCTTCATCTGCTTCCATCAGCAGCCAGAGGAAGGCTTTATGATGACCTGATGACCATTGTTGACTGGGCTTGACAAAAAATCTATGAGTATACAAAATATCATTAAGAATCATTTCATTGTTGTTTTGTTTGTTTGTTTGTTTTTTGTTTGTTTGTGTCCTTTTTTGGTCAGTCATGTTTGGGTCTACCCTAGTTCACTGGGACCTCCAGCTTCCAGTTCCTGACCATCCAGGCAGTTATACATAGTTCAGGTAACCTTGCAGAAGAGAGGGGAAGGACTGTAGAAGCCAGGGATATAGAGAATACTAGAAGAACATGTGCCACAGAATCAACTAAGTGTAGGGGTCATAGGGGCTCCCAGAGACTGAAGTGAGAATCACAGAGCCTGTATGGGTCTGTGTTAGGTCCTCTGTATTATAGCTGGAAGTTTTCCTGTGCCCTGCCCAGTCCACAGCTGCTCAGACCAAAGTAAACACATAGAGGCTTATATTAATTATGAACTGTATGGCCTAATGGCTCAGACTTCTTGCTATCTACCACTTACATATTAAATTAACCCATTTCTATAAATCCATACTTTGCCACATGGCTCATGGCTTATTGATATCTCTACATCTTGCTTCTGATGATGGAGGCTGGCAGTATCTCCTCTGTTCTCTTTCTCTTTCCTCTCTCTAGTTAGAATGTCCTGCCTAACCTTATTCTGCCTCACCATTGGCCAAACAGCTTTATTTATCAACCAATCAGAGGAACACACATTCACAGCAAACAAAACGATATTCCAATCATTTCTCCTTTACTTTCTATTCAAAAGGAAGGTTTTGACTTCAACATACTAAAATTAGATAGAGCAAAACAGTTATCAAACAAGAAGGATAGTTATAATATCTCATCTATTTGTATTTGGCAAAATTAAAGAAGATACCCTATCTAGTCTCTATTGGTGAGTCTAAAGGTTTCATATCTACCTTATCTCTTATCATAACCAATGAATAATATAATTATCTGGTCTTCAACTACATCAAAGACCTCAGAAGAATACAATATTATCTGAGTAAACAGGAAGAGCATTTTAAGCAACTTCCAAAAATCTGGAATGACAGAGACAGGTGTCTGCCTGGACAGTCATCCAAAGGATATTTATTTACATTTTCAAGTGGCAACTGAGAAGAAAAAAAAATTCTGTAAGTTTAAAACCTTTAATTTCTTTTGGATTTGACCTAAATATTTTATCCCTATTCTAAAATAAAAAGTCACTTACAAAATTAACATAACCTAAGCGTTAGAGGTAATTGTTGGGAAGTGCCAGAGAATTAGTAATATTTAATAAGAAATAGGGATTCTGGTGATTACCAACAAAGGAATCTAAATTCTTATGATAATATCTAGAAATTTAACTCATTCTTTCTTGTCAATATAATTAGGGTTAACAATAATTAGAAGGAAGACTTTTATTTTATAACAAAAGGAGGGAGGGTTAACTGCACATAAATTTATTTAGAAGGATTCTAGGTAAATGATATTTCATATTTTCCTTGTGGATAACTTTAAAAGCAAAATTCAAATATTTACAAATATAAATTCAAGAAAGTCAGGGAGGGGATGATGTGTACAGGATCTGCTTGATGGCAAAATATTCTGTGACTATTTAAATGGGATTAGGTGCTAAGACTAAGGAAATATGACATAAATGAGATTATAATGGGTAAAATGCCTGACTACCCAAAATGACATGTAAGAAATTTCTAATCACTTTTGATCTTTGACCCCTTTAATTATATATTTCGTTCAGACTAGGAATAGTGGAAAATACCATATGGATGATGAGGAATATTTAGCTAAAGCCTTAAAAATCTAGTACTTGTAGTCTGCTGTGGATATCATTCTATATAAATAAAACACTGATGGCCAGTGACCAGGCAAGAAATAGGTTGCCAGGCAGGAAGTAGGTGGGACAAGGAGAGAGGAGAATTCTGGGAAGCAGAAGGCTAAGGAAAGAGACACTGCAGCCACCACCAGGAAAAGCAACATGTAGAGACTCTGGTAAGCCACCAGCCACGTGGCAAGGTATAGATTTATAAAAATGGGTTAATTTAAGATAAAAAGAACAGTTAGCAAGAAGCCTGCCACGGCCATACAGTTTATAAGTGATATAAGCGTATGAGTGATTATTTTATAAGTGGATTGTGGGACTGCGGGGCTTGGGGAACCTGAAGAGAAGCCCTCCAGCAACAGTAGTCTGAGTTATTAGTAATGTTTGGTAAATACTTAATGTTTTGACTTTCTTAAGGCAGATTTCTAGAAGTCAACATAATTAGAATCAACATAACTAAAAACTAAAACCTAAATCTGACTCTGTTGAAATAACTACAATTATAGAAATCATATAATGATCACCTAATCTCATATTCTAGGATTTATATCACAGTGACAAAGATACCTGAGATAAACTGCTTAAGAGAGCAAAGATTGGTTTTGCCTCATGGGTTCAATAATTCCAGTCCATGAAAGATCTGATAATAATCCTTGTTTCATTGGATTGGTAGGGAATTTCCAAAGTTCATACCTTAAGAAACAATACTTAGAAAAAAAGTCTTCCAAATAGTAAAACAACATTTTTTTCTTTCAGATGATAATTTTCTTTGAAGCTGCTGAACATTTTACATTTTACACTGTGTTACTATTTTCTCCTTTGCCTATATGTATGTTTTAAATGTATCATATACATATGTATGTATACATACACACACACACATACACACACCACAAACACACACACACACACACATATATATATATATATATATATATATATATATATATATATATATAAACATGGATACACGTGTATTAATGTGTATGTTTTATAAAAATCATACTTGTGGATATTGTTCTGTATGCTGTGAATGTGTTGCTCTGATTGGTTGATGAATAAAAAGCTGATTGGCCAGTAGTTAGGCAGGAAGTATAGGCGAGATAAACAGACAAGGAGAATTCTGAGAAAAGGAAGGCTGAGTTAGGAGTCGCCAGCCAGAGACAGAGGAAGCAAGATATGAAGGCAGAACTGAAAAAGGTACCAAGCCATGTGGGTAAGCATAAATAAGAATTATGGGTTAATTTAAGTGTAAGAGCTAGTCAATAATTAGTCTGAGCTATTTATAAACAGTTCATAATTAACATAAGCCTCTGTATATTTATATGGGTATGAGTGGCTGCAGACTGGGTGGGACACAGGAAAAACCTTCAGCTACACATACTACCTATGATTAATGTATTTTAAAGCACCTTTCCAAAGTAAGTAAAACACAAGTAAACATCTTTGCAGATTTGTCTGAATTAAAAGAAAATTGTCTTAGTGCTATGACAAGTAAATCAACATAGAATACAATAGTATGTAACCTGTTTTAAAAAGTCACAGCATTCTGTCACTGATAATATTTAAAAGTAAATTGTATTTTAGTGATTTATGTTCAAGTATATAGTAAATTATCAAATATTAGCATCTCTATTTTACTACATAAGTCCTAGACTCTAAAGGCTAAGGGGAAAAATGATTTGAGTAGGTAATATAAAATCTAGTTGAGGTTAATCTATATAAAACATATTTGTAATTAGCTTAAAAAAACCATAAATGACTTAGTGCAATTATTTGCATATGACTTTAATGGAAAGAAATTTTAAATTATTGAATAGGCACAGGAAAAAAGATATTTGGAATAATTATATAAAGTTATTTCTGTCAAAAAATAAGTAGGTGGTAAGGGGTTAATGAAATGGTTTAGTCAAACATTTGTACCCAAACCATGGTAAACTAAGTTTGAATCTGTAAAACCCTAGTAATATGCAGGACCATAGCATGAATCTGTAAACCTAGGACTGGTAGAGGTGGAGGAGATATGGAAGAGAAGGCAAGCAGATCCCTAGAACTCATTGGCTAGCCAGCCAAGTTAATTGGTGAGCTTTAGGTATGATGATAGATCCTGTCTAAAAACCAAAGTGGAGAGGAAAATATCTGACATAAAATTTGACTTCTACACACACATATATTGGACTTTTACCCACACAGGCATTTAAACACACACACACACACACACACACACACACACACACACACCAAAGTATATAAATACTAACTATGAGACTGACCTGCCGTAAATTTTTGATGAAAACAGAAATCCTGTAGGAAAAAGATCATTTGTGAAATTGAATTGTGTGATTCATTATTATAAGCAAATGAGAGCTGTTTATTTTTATTAGGGAAATATAATCCAACATGGTATGCATGTCTGTAGGTGTAGTTCTATTCTACAACTAGCTATTTTCTAGACAATTGAAAAAATCTTTCCCTCTTCTTCAACCTATTTTTTTTGTTTTGTTTTGTTTTTTTTTTTTTTTGGTTTTTTGAGACAGGGTTTCTCTGTGTAGCTTTGCGCCTTTCCTGGAACTCACTTGGTAGCCCAGGCTGGCCTCAAACTCACAGAGATCCGCCTGGCTCTGCCTCCCGAGTGCTGGGATTAAAGGCGTGCGCCACCAACGCCCAGCCTCTTCAACCTATTTTAACATGTTTAAAATATCCTTTCAGTGTTAAATTTGTCTAAAACACATTGCCAGAGTACTATGTATAAATGACTCTATTTCTTTCGAATATCTATAATTTCAGGAATAATTAATCTTCACATTTTTATTAGAATTGCTCCATAAATTATAAACTGCATAAAATTATTGTTAAAATAACTGAAGAGGGAGAATGTTCCTTAATTGTCTCCACTGTCAATGAACATTTCCCTTAGACATCTGTGAAGGTTGGAATTCACCAGTGAAATATTCAAGGGTTTATTTAAGAGTAAAACCTGGGCCAGGCATTGGTGGCACATGCCTTTAACCCTAGCACTAGGGAAGCAGAGCTAGGCAGATCTCTATTGAGTTCGAGGCAGGCCTGGTCTGCAGAGTGAGATCCAGGACAGGAACCAAAACTACACAGAGAAACCCTGTCTGGAAAAAAAAAATAAAACCAAACAAACAAAAGAGTGAAATCTGTAACTTAATGTCCAATTTAACTGCTCCTATTATTTTAAATGTATTTATTTTGGTCAGTCTCTCCAATGAACAAGATGACCATGTTCTAGATCTAAATAGAATAGGCAAACACATTGTAAAATCACATTCTGACTCCTACCTAGCCTATACCAGTAGGGGGATAATGTTAGCAAAAATAATAGCTAATTGAAAGTTAATTTAGAGACAAAGTTGTTACTATTTTGTTCCTTTTTTTTCTGGCTCAAATCCATATGGAGGGAACATTCTGCAAACACTTTGAGAAGTTATTGGTGTGTTTTAACTTTTAAGTGTAAAAGAACCATTTCTTATTGGTAGCCTGAAGAAGGTTAAAGACTTGAGTCTCCTGTGGCAGCAACTTAGTGAGCTCCCTAAAGAATGGACAGACTGTGGAACTCCACCAGAAGTTTCTCAAAGACCAAAGAGGGACCCAGGTGAGGAAGAATGGACAAGGCAACTTCACATTAGATAGATATGGTAGATGCTGTGGTTGGGATTAAAAATTAAATCACAGAAGTCTGACACGTTAAAACCAGATTACAGAAACAGAAAGTATTTGACTCAAATGAGAAATTAATGATTTGCCATTAAGTAAGTCAGAACTTTCAAACAGAAGAATGTGGTTGTTAAAGAAGCTCAATGTTTTATACAATGGTAGGAAAAGTAAAAATTGAACAGATACATTGAAAGTATAGAGAAGAGAATAAAGCTGATTTATATCTGATGCCCCTGAGACGAGATCATTTACTAGACCATCAGTAATGCATTTTTATTTCATTTTAAAATATGTAATGTCTGTACTAAAGAAACAAAAAACAGATTGGTGGACTACAGTATTATTAACAGAGTTCAGGCTACAAGGTACTTTGAATTCTTAGGAATGTTCTAAGGACATGAATACATTGGAAAAATTGAATAATTTCCTCATATTAAGCAGCTGACCATACTATGAAACTACTTACATGGAATTAGGATTTCTTTTCACTAATTGGTTAAGAGCTGCAATATGAATCAAAAGAGGTAGAATGATTACTATTTTCCTCACTCTTGTCATTACTCTGAAAAGCTTATCTAGATTGTCTTCATATTGTCTTCTTGTTCCTTAAAATTGTTGTATCAGAACTGGAGGGGTGGCTCTGTATTTAAGAGCACTTACTGTGCCTACAAGGGATCGGAATTCAATTCCTAGCTGTCACAAGGTGGTTCACAACCATTTGTAACTCCATTGCTAGGGGATCCAACAACCTCTCTTGACCTTTGTGTATACATACATGCATGCAACCAAAACATCTACACACATGCAATAATATTTTAAAAATACATATATAACCTCAAATGAAACAGCTTTCTTTAAATTTTGGGTAACACTGCTACTGAGAAAGACCATTTGGGAAAATTTTGTTTTGGAAATATTTGTTTACATTAGCTTTGTGGGGTTGATTTTTGTTCATTAGACAGAATGGGGTCCTCAGTATTTCCATTATGGGATGTGTACATCATTTGAAAAAAATAATAAATAGTTATTGAAATTCCAGAGGACATTTGAGAATGATTTTGTACTAAAATTAAGTCAAAGCTATATATGATGGCATGAGCCAGTAATATTAGCACTCAGTAAGCTGAGGAAAGAGAATCACACATCAAACTAGTCTAGTATATGTAATAAGACCCTATCTCAAAAAATCAAACTGAGCTAGGAAATAACAAAATGTACTCAATTTGCACATGATCTTTCCAAAATAATCCATGATATTTACTTTGGAGCTAAGTTGCATGTTAACAATTAACCAGGTTTGGACAATTATATTTTAAAAACATGGCTATAATTCTCATTGCCCATGCACTCTTTGCATGTGGTTTTCCTAGTCATTCATCAAAGATTGAGGTGAATCCAGCCTTGGAATCTCAGTAGTCAGCCTTTACACAACAAGAACTCAGGCCAATGATCAGGACATGTGTGCTGTTCTAATCAACAATCTTCAACTTAGTGTAACAATTCAGTCAACTTACACACTGGGACCCTTTGGCTACTACATTGCAGAACCACAAAATCCTTCTGTTCAGTTGTTCCTCTTTGAGGCCACAGATATGGTGAAGGAGAGTAAACCACCTTTTCCGCTGCCTCTCCAAATTCCTGATCACATATTGGTTAATTTAATGCAGGATTTTATTTTATACTATGTTGGGGCAATTTGCTGTGCAGGAAACTATAATTTGAATGCAGTTTGACATCTTAACATAGAAAATTGACTAAATAAAAAAAAACAGCACTGTATGAGAACTGTAGCATGAATCTTAAAAGTTCTTATTAATAAAATAAAACCTGAGGCCAGTTATTGGGGTGAATGCTGGAAGATCAGAGAAGCAGAACAAGCCAGGCTACCTCACCTTGCCAGTTCCTCATCTGATCCTGTTTTCTCAGACTGGAAGCCTCTGAGTCCTCATCCAGAATGGGTCTCAGCTGAACTGCTGCTCGAAAGCCTGAAAGCTTAACCAGCCAAATGCTTCTAGTTTCTGGTCTTCACGCCTTATATACCTTTCTGCTTTCTGCCATCACTCCCTGGAATTAAAGGCTCACTTCTTGGGATTAAAGGCATGAGTCACAATGCCTGGCTGTTTCCAATGTGACCTTGAACTCACAGAGATCCAGAGGGATTTCTGTTTCTGGAATGCTAGGATTAAAGGCGTGAGTGCCACCATTTTCTAGCCTAAGTATCTAGTGGCTTTTCTGTTCTCTGAACCCAGATAAGTTTATTAGGGTACACAATATTTTGGGGAACACAGTACCACCACAGGAGACATGATCCCAACCAAGCATAAACCCAGAATGGCTTGACATGATTGACAGGGAAGGATTCAGATAGAAGAAAGTTCATATTTTATAGGTAGTGGAACTAAGTCCGACAGTGTTATGTACAGCAACATGGAATATAAAACAAATATATAATAAAATAGGAGAATTTTTTATAGATTTGCATGCAGAATTTCAAAAATATCAAGGAATATATTTAACTGTGTGAGGTATGAGCTGAATGGAGGTATTCAATATTAAAAGACATTTTTAAATGATCCCTGTTACAGAAATCAGAGAAAATCAGAAAAGGCAAACTGTTAAAGTTTAAAAAATAAAAACGTTTCTCTAGTCTATCCAGTTCAGAATGGAAAAGATATCCAACAATGTAAAGGGACCCAGAAACTATCTGTTCCATGCTGTTGTCCAGACAAAATGAAGTTAAAGTGTGATGGAAAATCTCTGTCTAAAATCCTCCAGAAAAGAGGAAGCCATTATTCACGAACTCATTCAAACAGGCAGAGAGACGTCTAAGGGTGTTGAGCGTGTGCTGCTGAGCCACTCCCTGAAGAAGTGCGGATTTCTGATAACTTCAAGGATGCTGCCACACTGCAAGCTTAGGCAGCACAGAACTGAGGGGCTCTCACAGAGAGATTTGGAAATGTGGCCTGCACTTCCTAGAGGGGACTGTAAGTGGATATATAAGAAGTCTGACATTAAAGGGAATGTGTCAGGTTCGACTAAGATGACAAAAGAAGTACAAAAAAAGTCCTTTGAAGTCAGTAATGTACACAAATAAATACCATAATTATGAAGAACAGTGAGCAGACCTTCCATTTCAGCTTCCTATGGATATACTGACTACAGTGATTCCATATTTGGTTCATCCTTATATGCTGGGTTTGTTGAAGTAAGGTGGCTTTTTAGTCTACAAACATTTGCATGAACACAAGCCACATGGGAAAAACTGAATCAGAAAAAAAGTCCCTGTAGATGATCCTGATTAATATTGCACATTCCCATTCTGCAATCCAGTCTTTTATGAGGTTAGACTTCAGGGATCATCTGAAGAGCTGAGTAGTTTACATGTAGATAGCTAGGAATTATGTGTGGCTGGAAGTCATCCTGTGGCAAACTGTACTTTTCAAATATCATATAAGCAGAAGCACCTCTCTTCTGCTCTTTCATCAAGAGCAGAATGCAATATCCTGGTACTTGTATCTGGACTTATCTTGCAAACTCAATTATAATCAATGGTAAATTGCTAAAGTGGCCTTGAAGGTCTTTTGAGAACACTGCAGAAGAAATACACGTCAGAACACTCCAGAACAAACTGCTTCTGCTTTCTTTCTTTTTAGTTCTCTCTCTCTCTCTCTCTCTCTCTCTCTCTCTCTCTCTCTCTCTCTCTCTCTCTCTCTCTCACTCATTTCTCTGCACACTGCCTTTTAGAACTCAGCCACCAGATTCTGAGGAGCTGAAGCCATATAGAAAAAAGACACATAAGTACTCCAATCTACAGCTCCCATTCTGGCTTTCTCTTGAATTCTCCCAACCAGTGCTCAGGCAAGTCACCAAAGGAATTTCTGAATGATATCATCCCACAGCCACCCGGGTCATTTCAGGTCTTTAAGTTCTCCTAGATGAGGTATTGGGAACCATGGATCAGAGGATCAGGCCTCCCTTCTAGGCACTTTACTCTCCCTCAAAATTCATGTACCGATTCAATGATTATTATAGCACACCTTAAGTGTAGAGATCATATAAAACATATCAATTGACAGAAAATGATGATGGATGTTTTCAAAGAAATATTCTTACTCAACTGCTGTGGTAACTCCTTTTTTTGCCTTATGTTCATTCATCTAAGGATCGATTATTCCAAGTGAAGAATGATTTGAAACTAAGCACTGACAAACTAAAGCTTACAGATGACGAGAAAGGACCTCATAGCCCATCACAAAAGAATAACTGGAGCTGACAAAAATATAGTTGCACCACAGGAATATATAGATTAAGGGCTTAGCAGAGCAGTGCAAGCTGCCTTCAAATATGTGAAGGGCTGTCATGTGGAAGATGGATTAGACTTGTACTGTAGAGCTCTCGAGAGCAGAACTAATACCTCCTGTTGGTTGGTCTAGGGGAAGAGATTTTATACTTAATAAAAGGAGGTATTTTCTTGTAATCACAGTAATAAAGATGGTTTCTTTATGAAGTGCTTCTGTGATGCCTTTTCTTTTGTGAAAATCATGGATATTGTAATGATGTGGTTTCTAAAAATTGTTATGTTATTATGTTATACTAGAATAGGTGTCTAACTACAGTCTATGCATAAGTTTGTAAGTTTGTAGCAATCTATTCAATGTCTGTATTTTCATAATAATATATAGCCACTTATTTGGTTAGTGAGGCAGTAGAAAGAGAAGTAAAATATTTATATATTATATTTCAATGACTTGATTTTTAAAAGACAACAAAACACAACATTCTACAAACTAAATAGAGGTCACATTGAAATTACAGTAAAACATCTATGTGCCTAGACTCACAAGTGTACCAACTGTAAAACTGTGTTATATTGCTTACATACAGCCCTCATATTTATACACATATTTGTAAATATTTTATTTATGTAAAGATATGTATAGGTGTACTAGCTCTCCTGATAATGACTTGGTTGGTATCTGCACATATAAAGAATATAATACACAAAAAAGAAAATCATGTGATTTCATTAAACAAGTTAGAAGGAACCATCAGAAATATATTACGTAGATATTTGGATCTTACAATACTATACTGGGTGTAGGCATACAGGAAAAGAGAAGAATGGAAAAGGACTCAAAGTTCCATACTAGTTATGGTAGTCACCGCATTATCATGAGCTTCATATCCACTGTATTTATTGGTCATTTATTATTGCAGCACAATCCTCTGTGTACAGCTGACTTTATAAAGAACAAACAAAGGTCTGTAGAAAAGTATGGTAACTAATGAAGTGCTCAAGGTAGGACTCAAACAAAGGTGGCATATATGAGATCTATTCTTTTAGAGTTGAAGGCTTTAGTCATAAGAAAGATAACTCCTCAGAAAGAAAAGTAAGTCTTTATTGCTGAAGAAACCATAAACATCAGATGCAAATCCCAGAGGCCCATGAACTGGAACTGACCTGAAAGCCACCTCCCTGAAAACCAACTTTCATAGTGTCAGAAGGTACCATTTAAGCTTCCAGTGGAGGAACATAAACAATAGTTTTACCCAGTTATGACACCCATGAACCAAAAATAGAACAAGCATGGCACAAAAACCCTATGGATAACAGTAGTGGAATGCATAGCTTGTCAGTAACCAACAGCTGCCTAGTTGAACTTAAAATACACTCAACAAGAGGAAAATCATGCCTGGTACTGGAAACATAGCCAAATACCCAGGACACGTGAATTCATGGATCTTGGAGGAGAACCTACAACCACTACTTCATTAAAACAGCATACTCTTAACTACATCCTAAATATTTGAAATTCTACCACAGTTAAGGATAATCATCACCGCTCAGCAAAGACACTTCTCTTTGCAACAGATATAGGCAATTGCAGAAAAAGACAAACAGTTAAGATGCAGAGTTGTGCAGTCCAGTCCCAATAAATACACCTACAAAATAAATGCCTTGCACTTAAGATTCAGACAAAGTTGTGAAAAAGAGGACAGAAGGATTACAAGATACAGAAGATTAGGGAGTTTGCTGTGACACTGTGTCTCCTAGCTATGTAGGATGCACCCTTTAAATGTCAACAGCATGACTGTCTAAATAAGATATGGATAATGACATCAACAGATAGGTCATCGTGGATGGGGAAAGCCTAGGAGGAAGAAAAAAAAGTAACTAAGGAATTCTGAGAGTTGGAGAGACAGACTTTCTGAGGGACGAACACACCAATTGGCTATCCAGTACCAACTGGTCAGTCCTGAATACATCCCTGCAAGTGACATTACATAGACCGAGCCAGATATATTCAGAACTATATATATTCAAATGCATATATGCACATAACAACAACTAATGGAAAAAGAGGTCATTAAATTGAAAGACAGCAAGGAGTGGTATATGGGACCGTTTATAGGATGGGAATCGAATGAAGCAATGATACATTAATCTAAAACATAAAAAAAGAAAAACGTCTGCATTTTAGTCTGGATAGTATATAAATTAGATGAAAGATGGGGAGAGAGAGAAAGAAAAGTATCTCATTGGTAGGAAATGACCTTAGACATTTAGCTTCCTGTACTTTACATATCTTGTGGAATGCCAGTAAATATTTGCCATCATTTTTATTAAATAAAATAAAAATAATGAAATAACACAAATGATGTATGCATTCCTCAGTGATTAATGAACATCATCTAGACGTACCAGTCAACACAAGTAATGCATAAATGTTTAAATGTAGATTTATAAGAATTTGTTGTAGGAAAATATAAGTTACTGAAAATTTTTAAAAAATAAAAATAGTGAAAAACAAGAATGAAACATTGTCTGAGATTAATATTATCTATGTAATAATATTTCCTTTGCAAAATGCAGTCTAGAAATTTTCAATGGACATGAGGAATGCTGGGTTTTCTGTTTTGTTTTCCAAGCATTAATCTTAGGACTACCAAATTAAAACAAAACAAATAAACAAACAAAAACCAATGATTTAACTAGCAAACAGATAACATTCCTCATATTGAGGAAATGACTCTTGTTAGAAGATAGCAAACAAAATAAATAACAGATTAAACATTAAACCTTAATTTTCCATTTTCAGATGTCAATTGCTTGGTTCGACTATTTTAATAAAGACTATAGAAAATAGTAAACTCAAGGTAATAAAAGAGTAAAGAGGATTTGGATCTATAGAGAAATATATTGTTAAGGATATTTCCTATGCTTGAAAACTTTCATACCATGTACAATGAAACTTGGTAAATTGGAAGGAAAGGTTAATAAATTATTTATTTAATCCCACTGATAGAAATTTTATATAGAAATGAAAGATGACTATTGTCTTATTTTCCTATTGTGTAACAAAACACCATGACCAAGACAACTTATAAAACAAAACATTTGAACTAATTTCTAGGATCTCATAAGTGAGAATTAATATAAATACTTCCATCAACAGAAATAACTTATTTTTCATTGATTAAGTACTGTTTTTTCATTTTCTGTACTGCCTTCATTCCATCATTTTCTTGCTTAGTGCTCAAAACAATTTTGTCATAGATTTACTACTGATATCTATCATATTATCACTGGGAAAAGTGCATAAATATAACTGTATATTTAACTGTTTTCTTATTTTCCACTATTAGAAATTAAATCTCATGCAGGATAGAGAAGCACTCATCCATTTATTTACATCTTCAGCCTTTCTACACACACACACACACACACACACACACACACACACACACACACACATCACATACACCTACCCACACACACACCACATACACCCACAAAACCTTTAATCTTTAAAAATTTCATTCATGTATAATCTGTATCTTAATCACATCTACCCGTAAGTCCTAGCTCCAGCTTCTCTTGGGCACCCCTCCAACTTCATCTCTTTTTCTAGGTAACCAACTAAGTTCAGTTGTTTCACTTGCACAGGAGTACTGAGTCATCCCCTAGGGCACTGGTGGCCAATTCCACTAGGAAAAGGGATTCTCTCTCCTATAGCTGCCATTGTTCATCAAGTTAAAATTAGCTTTGGATCTATCATGTCTTTTTCATGAGTAAGCATTCCCAAATGATTAAAATTTAGCATATTTTCTTAGCATAAATGTGCAAAACTAAGCCTTTCATTTATTGTTCATTTTATAAGATATTTTATTAATTAAATTTGTTTTAGACAGTTTCACACATGTATGTGATGCATCCCAGTCACTCTCTCCCCCACTTCCCTACCTCTCCTGTCTTTCCCCCTTCTCCCCACAAATCTATCAAACTATGTCTATATGATTGTTTTATGACCACTGGAATTAACCAGGACTGTATGTGCAGTTATTGCTTATAAATCTCAGATCTCACAGAGGATATTCAACTGAAAACCAGTGGTTCCTTTTCTCCAGAGTCTATCAATAGTCAATAGTTCAGGGGTAAACGATATGGCTGGGGTTGATTGATTGTTGACAGTTCTGGTTTCCTGTGATCCCAATACAAGTAACTAGAGATGCTGTGAACATATGAGTCTCCAGAATGGCATTTCCCACCTGTACAAGGTCTTTGACTCTTACACACTTCAAACTTCCTCTTCAGTAATATTCCCTAAACCTTAGGGTGGCTCATAGAAATATCTTGTTTAGGGCTGGGACCACAATCACAGCTTATTCTCTGTATCTTGGCCTTCTCAATGATGACTTTCTGCATTCACTACTATTCCTGGTAAAGAGAGGCTTCTCTAATTAAACCAAGGTCAGCTTTCATCTCTGGATAAAAGCACAGATATTTAAAAGCCAGCTTACTGCTGTGTCAATTTAATTAGACACTGGTAATAAGTTCTCTACCCAAGCACTTTATTTTTAAAAGAGGGCCATAGTATCTTAAGGTAGATTACATGTTCCCTGAATCAAAGAGGTTTCAAAAAATGATTTTCAAAGAAGGAATATCAGCCTGAAGTCCTCATGTTATCAGATGATTACAAACATTATCTTTGTAGTTTTAGGACCCACTATACCATTCACATTCAATTATCTGTCATCCACAATAATTCACCAACACTGAATAAAATAATTTAACAATGTGAGTTGTATAACTATAGTTCATACATCCACTATTCAAATGAAAAACAGGCTTGGGCTGGAGAAATGGCTCAGTGGTTAAGAGCACTGACTGCTCTTCCAGAGGTCCTGAGTTCAATTCCCAGCAACCACATGGTGGCTCACAACCACTTGCAATTAGATCTGGTGCCCTCTTCTGGCCTGCAAGGACACATGCAGACAGAACACTGTATACGTAATAAATAAATAAATAAATAAATAAACCTTAAAAAAAAGAAAAACAGGCTTAAAACATTTCATCTAGCTTAGCTCAAGCATTCATCTACCTCAGTGGTGACCACTAAAGCTTTACAGGTGTCCTTGGGTAGATAACAGATTTGTTCACTTGTTACTGTATAGTAAGTCCTTAGACATATCTTGAGATCTTAGACGCATACACAAAATAACAGACATATCTGATAAGTCTTTTTCTTTTATGTCCCAGTCTTCCTGTGTCCTTTTAAGAATCACACACTTCAGTTAATAGTAATTATTACTACTTGTTTCCAAATTAAGAAGAAATGCACTTTTCCCAGCAGTTTGTAACAGAATGATGAGTCAGGTTCAGAAGAAAATCTAGATTCTAGAGCTCAGACATGATCAGAATACTCACCTTCCTTAGGAATGTGATCCTCAGCTTTACATCTTCCTGATGCCTTCAATACCCTAAGGGACTCTCCACGCTATTATAGTTTCTTCTCATTACCTTATCCAACGGTTTTTCAACAGCCAATACCTAAGAAACAATCTTGATGCATTTAGTTTTTTTTTTTAACAAAAAATGAAATAGCCACACAAAATATTTTAATAATCAGGGGAGCTCAGTTCCTTGCATGCCTCATTTTCAGATAATATGCAATATAACATTAAGCCTGATAGTGTATGTTTTGTTATTTTTCTATAAATGATGATTCTAAATCTGCAAGCTGTGTATTTAGACAAAATTAATATTCCCCTAACTGGCAGTGGCTATAATGAAAATTGCAATAAATGCACCATTTCCAGTGTGTTGGCCTAGTGCCAGCACAAGATAAGACAGAGGAAAATGCTTTCTGTCACTGTCATCGAGAAGAAAAACGCCCATGACTTCAAAGCAGGCATCACACTCCATACTTTGTAAATGTCACAAAGTACATCTGGCATTTCTTTGCTCAGGTATATATTTGGAAGGAATAAAGCCTTAAAGTGAATGATATCT